>NC_133123.1:212976273-213254026 GCF_033568475.1 Henckelia pumila
GTATAACGAATACACAAATACTAAAAAGTATAAAGCAAACAAGTAAGGAAATAGTCAAGCAAACCGAGATCTGTAACTAGTGCAGTTTCCTTAAAACAGATTCGTCCCCTCCACAAGATGCTTGAGGATCAACATGTACAGACGTCTGTTTCCCACGATACAATGGAAAAACCAGTAGCAAACTAAGCATAAATTCACTACTTCGACGAACTTGAATCGTACCTTCACTTTATCACCAAAATTTAACGGAGGCCAAAAGAAGAGCTAACAATATGAAATGCAAGAGAATTCTTGAGTGAGATCTTGAATAATGTGTGTGTTTGGATTGAGGAAATGAGCACACTATTTATAGGTTTCAAAAAGCACATCAAGAGTCATAAGATTAATTAACTCAATTAATCTTTCATTTAACTCAAGAATGTGGAGAGCCAAAAGCCTCAAATTAATTCAAGAATGTGGAGAGCCAAAAGACACTCACACATTCATGATCCATTATTTTCATTCAAAATTTTTATTTAAATATATTTCCAACAATCCCCCACATGAATGAAAATTGATACGAATTTTGGTAATAAAGTTCTACAGTTGAATCCTACAAAGGATAGGTAGGTGTTATCTTTTGAACCTTCCCTTGTGAAAGCATAGTAATGTACTGGTTGACAGTAGACGCGATGTCTTTGAACTATACATCCGTTTGTGTAAATTAAAATATATTTCACACAGGACTGTCCCTGATACTATCAGTTCTCATGATTGTCTTCGTTTTGGTCATGAACACACGCCTGGTTCTGTAAGAGGGTCAGAATTGAGCCTTGCAATTCCTTCGAAGCGGCCCCACTTCTCTCTCACATAGGTGATTCTATGTTGAATTCCATCAGAATCATTAAAATTCATGTGCTTATCCTCAACATTCACTGTTTGCAATAGGAATAGACTAGGGATAACCCCCACAGTGATCTACCAAACCAGTGCGATTAGGTTGTCCCATTGGACCTAGTTCTTGGGATCTCCAGTCATCATAGGTTGGGTTTTCCTTCGCACCAATTTATTCCATAGGCTTCAGACCATTCCTTTTGAAGAATTTTCAACTAACTCTCTGTTTAACCCTTTGGTTAACGGATCCGCTATATTATCCTTTGACTTTACATAGTCAATAGAGATAACTCCAGTTGAGAGTGGTTGTCTAATGGTGTTGTGTCTACGACGTATATGTCTAGACTTTCCATTATACATCTTGCTTCGTGCCCTTCCGATCGCAGATTGACTATCACAATGAATGCTAATAGACGGTACAGGTTTCACCCATCCTGGAACATCTTCTAAAAATAGACGCAACCATTCAGCTTCTTCAGCACACTTATCAAGTGCAATAAACTCAGATTCCAACGTGGATCTGGCTATTACAGTTTGTTTAGAAGATTTCCAAGAAATTGTTGCACCTCCTAAAGTGAATACAAATCCTCTTGTAGATTTTGAGTCTTTCATATCAGATATCCAGTTTGCATCACTGTATCCTTTAATAACAGCAGGATATCTGGTATAGTGCAGCCCATGGTCACGAGTGTATCTTAAATACCTTAGCAATCTTATAATTGCTTTCCAGTGTTCATCTCCTGGATTACTGGTGAATCTCCTCAATTTGCTTACTGTGTACAACTAATTAAGTACATCAGACTACCAATGACTCGAGAGTATTCTAGTTGGGAGATACTCTCACCCCGATTCTCCGATAGATGTTGACTCGTATCTATCGGGGTTCTATCCAATGTAGAGTCATCCTTATTGAATTTCTCAAGAATTTTGTTCACATAATGTGACTGACATAGAACCATCCCTTCTGATGTTCTATGGATTTTAATTCCAAGAATGACATCGGATAATTCCAAATCTTTCATGTCGAATTTTTAGTTCAGTAGTTTCTTAGTGGATTTGATCATCTTATCATTGCTTCCGATGATAAGCATGTCATCTACATAAAGACATAAAATGACATAGCCACTTTCATTGTTCTTTACGTATACACATTTGTCCCACTCATTGACTTTAAATCCACTTTCTAGCATGAATTTGTCAAATTTTTCGTGCCATTGTTTTGGTGCTTGATTTAAGACATACAAAAACTTCACCAATTTACAAACCTTATTTTCTTGCCCAGGTGCAGAAAATTCCTCAAGTTGTTCCATGTAAATTTCTTCTTCTAAATCTCCATTTAGAAAGGTAGTCTTTACATCCATTTGATGTACTTCAAAATTCCGCAAGGCGTCAATTGCAAGTATCACTCGAATTGAAGTTATTCTCATTACTAAAGAATAAGTGTCAAAGTAATCAAACCCTTCACGTTACGGTAACCCTTGATTACCAATCTGGCTTTATACTTATCTATTGTTCCATCTGATTTCATTTTCCATTTAAAAATCCATTTATAACCTAGTGTTTTTCTTCCTGGAGGAAGGTCCACTAGTTCCCCCATATGATTTTGCAAAATGGATTCTAATTCGGAATTTATAGCCTCTTTCCATTGAGGTCCTTCAGATGAATTCACAGCTTCCTTGAAGCTTTGAGGTTCACTTTCCAACATGAAAGTGATGAAATCCGGACCAAATGATTTCTCAGTTCTAGCTCTTTTGTTACGTCTAGGTTCAACCTCGTAGTTAACCTCTTGTTCTTTTTCCATTGTCTCATGTAATCTTTTGGATGAACTTGGTTCTTCCTTAGATTTGAAAGGGAACACATGTTCAAAGAATGAATCATTTCTTGATTCCATTATTGTATTCTTATGAATGTCAGGAATTTGAGATTCAGACACAAGGAATCGATAGGCGCTATTGTTGTGTGCATATCCTATGAAAATGCAATCAACAGTTTTTGGTCCAATTTTTACCTTTTTCGGAGTAGGTACGACTACCTTGGCAAGACACCCCCACACTCGCAAATATTGGTATGAAGGTATTCTTCCTTTCCATAATTCATATGGACTTTTATCTTGCTTCTTTCGGGGTATCTTATTTAAAAAGTAATTAGCTGTCAGAACAGCTTCCCCCCACATGTTCTGTGATAAACCAGAACTCAGTAACAGTGCATTCATTATTTCTTTCAAAGTGCGATTCTTTTGCTCTGCGACACCATTTTGCTGATGAGAGTAAGGTGCAGTTCTTTCGTGTCTGATACCATGTTGAGCACAAAACTCAGCAAATGGTGATTCATACTCTCCTCCACGATCACTTCTTAGCACCTTAATTTTTTTGCTAAGTTGGTTTTCAACTTCACTTTTGTAGTGGACAAACTTTTCAATAGCTTCATCTTTACTTTTAAGAAGATACACATAACAATATTTTGTGATATTGTCAATAAAAGTAATGAAGTATTTGTTTCCACCACGTGTTTGTACTCCTTTTAAGTCACATAGATCAGAATGAATCAAATCAAGAGGTTCACTTTTCCTTTCAACTGTTTGAAAATATGATCTTTTTAGTTTTGCCTCAACACAAGTTTCACATTTGTGTTGTGTATCAATTTTGAATGTAGAAATAATTTTCAAGTTAATTAATCTACGAATCGTATCATAATTAACATGTCCTAGTCTACCATGCCACAAATTGGAAGACTCAAGCAAGTAAGCAGAAGATTTCATCTTATTGATCACAGACTTAATAGCCATTACATTGAGTTTGAACAACTCATTGCTTACATAGCCTTTCCCAACAAACATTCTATTCTTAGACAAAACAACTTTATCTGACTCAAACACAATGCGAAACTCATGCTTGTTAAGCAGCGACCCAGACACCAAATTCTTAGGATGTCTTGAACATACAACACATTGTTCAAAGTCAGCTCTTTTCCAGAGGTCATCTTTAAAACCACTTTTCTTTGTCCCTTGATTTCAGAAGTTGCAGAATTACCCATGAACAGCATTTCCCCGTTCTCGGATTCCTCAAGATTTGCAAACATCTCTTTGTCAGAGCAAACATGGCGAGTGGCACCACTGTCAATCCACCACTCCCTTGGGTTTGAACCAACCAGATTCACTTCAGAAATGACAGCACAAAGGTTCATGTTTGAAACCTCATGGGATATGTTCTCCACCATATTCACTTCAGAAATGACAGCACAAAGGTTCATGTTTGAAACCTCATGGGATATGTTCTCCACCATATTCACTTTTCAGTTTTTCTTTGGCTTCTTGCACTCAGAGGCCTTGTGACCAGTACCATCATAGTTGAAGAATTTCCCGAAGAACTTCTTCTTCGTAATGCCTCCTTTTGGTCCCATCTTCATCCTTTTGTTCGAAGGATTTAAGTGTTTATTTTTCGAGCTTTGGTCATGCTCCACAACATTTGCTTTAGCAGCAACTAGAGAAAACAATCGTCTTTCAGAACTCTTGTTGTCTTCCTCGATACGAAGTCGAACAATGAGTTCTTCAACATTCATCTCCTTTCGCTTGTGTTTCAAGTAGTTCTTGAAATCCTTCCATGCCGGTGGTAGATTCTCAACAATGGCCGCCACTTGGAAGGATTCGCTCAACGTCATCCCCTCAGAGTGAATCTCGTGAAGAATCAGTTGGATATCTTGAACTTGGCTGATAACTGGCTTGGAATCCAACATCTTAAAAGCCAAAAAGCGGCCTACAAGAAACTTCTTGGCCCCCGTATCCTCGGTTTTGTACTTTTTGTCAAGGGATTCCCACAGCTCTTTGGCCGTTTTTTTTTCGCAATACACATTGTAGAGCGAATCTGCCAATCCGTTCAGTACATAATTTCGGCATAGGAAATCAGAATGATTCCATGCCTCCAAAGCACTGACGGATTCAACATCTCCCTTACCCTCCTTGAGCTTATGAGCATCCTCCGAGAGGAATCTGGCGAGGTTCAGCGTCGTCAAGTAGAAAAGCATTTTCTGCTACCACCTCTTGAAGTCCGCACCAGTGAACTTCTCTGGCTTTTCTCCGTGACTGTTTGGAACAGGAACGGCAACACCACGTGGGGCAACAGGAGAAACGACACGATTTGAAACCGTGACAATAGGGGCAACTGGAGTAGTCTTACTTGAAGCAGAAGCCATTTCGAAACAAGTCACGTAATGAGCACCAAGTCTGTTTTAAGTTTGTTATCAAAATATGCAAACTCAAAACGTGAATATTACAGAAATAATAAAACAATAAGAAAGAATGATTGTATAACAATTCAATAGTATAACGAATACATAAATACTAAAAAGTATAAAGAAAACAAGTAAGGAAATAGTCAAGCAAACCGAGGCCTGTAACTAGTACAGTTTCCTTAAAACAGATTCGTCCCCTCCACAAGATGCTTGAGGATCAACACGTACAGACGTCTGTTTCCCAGGATACAACGAAAAAACCAGTAGAAAAGTAAGCATAAATTCACTACTCCGGCGAACTTGAATCGTACCTTCACTTTATCACCAAAATTTAACGGAGGCCAAAAGAAGAGCTAACAATATGAAATGTAAGAGAATTCTTGAGTGAGATCTTGAATAATGTGTGTGTTTGGATTGAGGAAATGAACACACTATTTATAGGCTTCAAAAAGCACACCAAGAATCATAAGATTAATTAACTCAATTAATCTTTCATTTAACTCAAGAATGTGGAGAGCCAAAAGCCTCAAATTAATTTAAGAATGTGGAGAGCCAAAAGACACTCACACATTCATGATCCATTATTTTCATTCAAAATTTTTATTTAAATATATTTCCAACAGATTTATTCGAAACTATCATCTCAATTTATTCGAAAATACTCCTATATTATTCTCGAAATAACTAAGGTTGTATACTTGTATCTGGAATGATGAACTTAATTGATTTCACGTGATGGATTTGATTTGGGGAAATGATTTCAAACGACATGAATATTATTTGCGGAGAAAATATTTTTTTTGGTCAATTAACTTGTTCATGTTTTGATTTTGGTCCATTAATTTTTCAAAATTTGGTTTTGGTAACCTTTTAATTTTCAGTGATTTTGGTTCAACTGCACAAGTATTAGCTAAACATTGACACATGTATCTAGTATATTTATATTTTTTTAATATTTATTTGCTTGTTATTTTTGTTCTACTATATACCTTGATATGTTATTTTCTCAATGACTTTTTTTTATCAAAAAAATTTTTATTTTCATTTATTTCAACTCCCTAATGAAACAACCTGATTACGTTTGTGCATATATAAAATTAAAAGTAATAATATTAACATAATTTTTTTTTTATCGGATCGAATAGAGATATCTCTCGTAACAGTTTTTGTATCAATATCGTATAAGAATTTTGATGTTTACGTTTGGATCAAGTAACCTAGAGTTTACATTTTTTGTTTTTTTTTTTTTAAAAAAAGAAAATTAATCTGAGGTTTACACTGTTTAATGATTGAGGTATATATTTGGTTTCGCTTTTTTCTAGATGGTCCCAATTTTCCATATTACTCAGAGACTGGAACTTGGGACCCATGGTCAATATTATTGTGAACAACAATTGTACCCCAGAGAGTGAAGATTCAGTGTCCCAAAATGGGGTGTAGCTGGATTTCACGCTGCCAATTAATACACTTTTGTTATTGAAACTTACGCTTCATAAAGGCCCCCCCCCCCCCTCCAAAACAAATGTTTACATTAAAAGTAAGCCAAAAATATATAAGAATATCCAAATTAAGTTTCTTATTAATTCCTTAGAATTTCCCTGTGGATCCATCCGGCCAATATTGACATCATTTCACCGATATATATATAAGACATGTCTAGCATAAAATGCATATTTATGAGTGAACTTTCACTGAAAAAAAAAAAAAGTTTAAAATGACAATTTTGTAAAACGCAATATTATTTTTCACTGAAACTGTAGAAAAATCGAGTATAAATCCATGAGTGATTCTTACAATTGTGATATTTTGAGATGACGAAGTGGGACAATGTAATTTTACTTAACAAATGCTGGATCGCGGATTGGGGGCTGAGTTATATCTTGGTTCCCAAGTGTAGAAAAACGACATGTCATACTCAATATGTGAATTTGGGAGAGCAATTAGTTGGCGAATTGGCTTTGACTCATCACTTACGAGTGATGGTTAAATTAATATGACTGAAACAGAATTATTAATCAATCACAATATTAACTTCTTTCCATTCATTAAATCTGAAACAGGAAAGCACAGCAGCAAGCACGCAAAGCAGGGGAAGCCATGGTTGTACGTACGTACTCTGTGAAGCCACAACAAGAGTACAATCCATGGTGGCGGAATTGTTCATAAATCCAAATCCTACCACACGCTGCAATTGTACCATTTACAGATTATTCGACTTATTTTTATTGATTTCGAGTCAAGGATAGTTCCATAGATTATCGTTTCTGGAATAGTTTTCGGGCGAGTCTTCGTCATCGCCACCCGTTTTCATCCTCGGCGGGCTCACGAGCATGCCCTCAGCCATGTCCGCCAGAAGTTTCGGCATCCCAAATAACTCTTCCTCGTCCACAAAATTGGTTTCCACGCTGGACGAAGCTTCGTCCCCCGGTGGGGGCGGGGCGCCCATTTGCTCTCCCCTGCTGCCCCCTCTGGCAGCCGCCGCTGTGGCCGCCGCCGCCCTTATATCAGCAGCTGAGTTAGACGCCGGTACTGGGTACGAGTCAGCTAAAGCAGGGAAATTGATGGCAGCGTCGGGGCCTTTCAGTGCCAGTGCGGCCACGTCGTAGGCTGCAGCTGCCATTTCCGGGGTGAGGTATGTTCCCAGCCAAATTCGTGTTGTTTTGCGTGGCTCACGAATCTCCGACACCCACTTGCCGCACCGGGATCGAATCCCGCGGTAAACGGGATGCCGCCCCGACGTCGGGGAGGCAATGGATGCCCCTGCCACTGGGTGCGGAAGGGCGGAACTTTCTTGATCCTCGGGATTAGGTATAAATAAAGATGGATTTTGTCGTGAAGCTGGATTCGCCATGCATGAAATCAAAAATGTGAAAATTATGATTTCTGGATTTGGATATGTTGGAAAACGGGGGGTTTTTAAAGGGAAAGAATCCCACAGAAAAAGCGCGGACACTTCGCGGACCCCAAGCTAATTGGGGAGTGAGATTGTACTTTTTTTGTTTTAAGGTTTTTGAGGATAAAAAAGAAATCCAATTAGCTGTTAGCAATTTTGAGATATGGGTCACCACTTTTTGTATTCAGAATCAAGATTCATGTCGGAGTCGCAACTTGTGTGATGTGGATGGACTATAATTTAACACGTTTGCCATGAGTTTTCTCATATGGCTGTGCACTACTAGAGCAAGTTGAAGCTAAGAGTGTCCCATTTTCTTTTCTTTTTTTTTTTTTTGAAGTTCCTATTACTAGGGTATAAATGGATTTGGTCTATTTTGTTTGTCATGTGCCAACTTGTCCATTGCTTTAAGAATTTTAGATGGTTTTGGACCCAAATAATGGACACGAAAAAATATAATTATCATATTAATATAAATTTGGGGGGAATTATGCACTTATTGTCCATGTGTTCTTTTCCGCTAGTTTTTAATGATAAATTAACATACATGATTAAAAGTATATATATAAAATTTATAGGTTGGAAAATTATTTCGCGAATAAGATGATGAAATATTTGTTTCTCCCACAGAGAGAGGGGTGATGAGATGTTCTTTTGCCCAAACATTAGAGGAAAAATTTAACTCTATTTCTAAAATTGAATTACATGTTTTATATTGTGAAACATAATATAAGTAATTAGTTCACTGTAGTATCTTAATAATTCTAGTTTTTGCTGGGCTTTAGTAAAATTTTATTTGCGAAAACTCTGACACCACCAAACTATACATTATTGAGATAGTGTTTGGAAGAGCTTTTAGAAAGCACTTCACAACTTTTTTTTAACAACATTTTAGAAGTTTCGTTTAGAAAAAAACTGAGAACTCATTCCTAAAAGCTATCCCAAATTACTTAAATCTAGTTATTTGCTCAATATACTATGTTAGGGTGGTTTCTGCTGTAGTGCCTAAAATCTAATCTACTAAATCACATGTATTAAATTTAATAAATATTAGTATTATTATTTTTAAAGTTTATCTCATTTAAATTCTTTATTTGAATATTGTGCTAATAAAATATTTTATTATTTATTCAAATGATTTTATTGTACTAACTATTTAATTAATGTTTTTAGTTGTTTAAGTTTATTTTTCTAAATAATTTTATTTTGAAAATTATATTGGGAGCCACCATTTCTTGCGTTTGAGAAACATAAGTGCTATATGATGCTAAAAAAGAATTTCCTGGTGCTTAAAATTGTGGTTTGCAAGCTTTTGCTTTTGTTTTTGAAGCCTATTTGATAAATCTGGATGGAAAACAATATTTTTCCTCTTTTTTTCATGTTCTTTTGATTAATGTCTCATTTTCTATTTTCTCCTATTGTGATAAGGTCACTCCAAATGAAAATTGAAAAGGGCGGTAGCCACCAAGAGCGTCCTATTGAGCCAGTCCCACCGCCAGCCGCACCATCTGTGCCTTTAGCTTCCAACATCAATTGATTTTAAACTGTTCCTTTCCCACTTACTGTTGACCATGTTGTAGAAGTTGATTAAATATTTTACTCTTGAACTTTTTTCTAGTTATTGTGGAGAATTATATATCGATTCTTTTTCTATCAAGAGAGTGACAAAAAAACAATAATAAATTAGAACATGGATTACTTCTAATGCTAATACTTTTGAATTTTGACTAAAAAAATAATACTATTAACAAAAAAAATAGTAATTTTTATGTCAAATTAATATACATTATAAAGCAATATTTTTTACATAAAAAATAATATTTTCAACACAAAAACTAATATTTTTGACTGTGTTTGGCTGAGCTTAAAAGCTTTTTCAAACAGCTTATCTGTTTTAGAGCTTTTAAGCTCTCAAATTTTGTTTGGCAAAAATTTTAAAAAACAGGTTATTTGGAAAAAAAATTTTAAAAACAGCTTATAAGCTGTCAAAATAAGCTGTTTGATAGCTTATAAGTTGTTTTTAAAAAAGTAAGGGGGGAGGTACTTTTTTAAAAAAAAGATCTTATTTTAATATTTTATCGCTCTAAAATATCCTTGAATATTTTCATAAATTTCCATCATATCCTCCACCATTAAATATTAAATATTATTTTTTTAAAAAAATTACAAATCACATTAATTTTTTTTCTAAAGTAAAATATTAAAAAAAATTATTTTTTAATATATGTTTATTCTAGAACTATTTTCGTATGTGTATAACTCAAAATTTTATTTTCATAGAATTATATCTTTTTTGGTAATTTTGACAATAAAAAAGATCTTATAATACAAAACATATCAACATCTTTAAGTTGTTTAAAATAATTTTACCCAAAAAGTTTAACAGTTTTAAAATAAGTTCTAACAGCTTATAAGCTCGTAAAACAGTTTTTAAGCACAAGGGTCTTATAAGCTCTTTTTAATAAGCTTAGCCAAACACCCAAAAGTAATATTTTTTATGTCAAATTAGCAAACGTTAGATGTAATATTTTTGACAAATATTTTAATACTTTTAGTATAAAATCTAATACTTTTGAAAAACATTTAACCAAAAAAATAGTATTTTTTATGTCAAATTAATATACATTATAAAGTAATATTTTTCAAGAAAAATCAATACTTTTAATAGCACAACTAATTTTTTTTGACATGAGAAGTAATATTTTTTTAATGTCAAACTAGCTTACATTAGATGTAATAATTTTGACAGAAAAATTAATAGTTTTAACATGAAAACTAATATTTTTGACTTAAAAAGTAATACTCTTAATATCGTTTACCAAAAAAATTAATATTGTTTTACCAAAAAAATTAATACTTTGTGTCAAATCAGCATGCATATGTTAGATGTAATACTTTTGATAGAAAATTAATATTTTTAGGATAAAAAGTAATTTTTTTTAACAAAACAACTAATATTTTTGAAAAAAATGTATTTATGTCAAATTAGCATTCGTTAGAAATAACACTTTTACCATAAAAACTAATACTTTTAACAAAACAACTAATACTTTGACTTTTTATGTCAAACCAGCTTACATTATAAGTAATACTTTTGACAGAAAAACTAACATTTTTAGCATAAAAATTAATATTTTTGACTTAAAATTAATATTTAATACTATTTAGCATAAAAAGTAATATTTTTTTAATACCAAACTATCATACTTTAGAATTAATACTTTTGATAGAAAACTAATAGTTTTAACATAAAAACTAATATTTTTTACTTAAAAAGTAACACTTTTAACTTAAAATATAATATTTTTTTATGTCAACTAACATACGTTATAAGTAATACTTTAGACATAAAAATTAATACTTATAACATAACTAATAATACTTTTAACATAAGAATTAATATTTTTATGTTAAATAAGCACAAAGTACTTGAAATGATAAAAATTCGACCATTAAATATGCTAACGGGATGTATGTTGTGTGAAGATATAGGACAAGGAGAAGAGCCTCTTGACTGGCATACAAAGAAAAACAAAGTGAACCTATGTTCACTCCAATTATCAAGTGAATTTATTTGCACAACAAATCTAATTAGCCTTGAAGTTAAAGGCCCTGCTTGATTACCATGATCATCAATGTTTTAAGATGAATATTTTATAAACAAAACCATACTACAAAAGTTCAATGAACAAGGGGTTGCATGCATGATCAGGCCATCTAGAAACTAATACTTTTCATTACTCTTTGAAGCTCGATTTATTCGTAACCTCACTACAAGAAAAATGCACAAACACAACACTTAAAAGACAACGCTTTTAGTGAAAAGTGTTGTTTTTTTTAAAAAGACAACGCTTTTAGTGAAAAGCGTTGTGGTTATATGTTTTTTATTAATCAAAGACAACGCTTTTTTTAAAAAGCGTTGTTATTCAGCGTTTTTTTGGGTCAAAGACAACGCTTTTAAAAAGTGTTGTCTTTGAGCGTTTTTTTCTCCATGTAGCACAACACTTTTTAAAAAGTGTTGTAGAAAATATATTATTTTTATTTAAAATAAAACATAAAAAAATAATATTCCCAAATCCCCAAATCAGACTTCTCCCCCTTCTCGATTACTTCTCCCCCTTCTCGATTACTTTATTCTATACGATCCCTTTCTCTCCTTCTTTCAACGCCGACGCTCCCCAACATCGACACTCCCCAACACCGCCGATCCGGCAGCTCCGGCAGCTCCATCCGATCCCTTTCTCTCCTTCTTATCTCTTTCAGTAATTTTTCTCCTGTAGCTCCGTACTGATTTCATCTTTAAAATATAACGTATGGCTATTCTCTTTCGATTTTTGCTGTAGCTTCATAGATAAATTTTTGCTTCACAAATTTCCCATATGCTCTACGCTCAAATTGCTGCTTCACGGATTTCCCATATGTCGTGAGTTGTTAGGGTTAGCTTGGAGTAGTGCGGCTGTTGTGAATCATTTCCAGGTGGTTGGGCTTTGTTCTTGGTGCATCTATTTCGTGATTTTGAGTCATTTTGATGTTGGATTCGGGCTAGAACAGCTGTTGGTGGTCGGATTTTAGCACATTTAAATCTGTTCTGCCGTCTGCCGTAGCTTTCCTCTCAAAATCCACCGCCGAAGCTTCTCTCGTTCATCGCTTTAGAACGTTTTCGGCCTCCTCTGTGTCGCTTATATCTATCTGGTCGACTCTTGTGAGCTTCGTTTGGGTTAGTTTTTTTTCCTTTTGGTTTCGTTTTCACTCTGTTCTCGGTGTTCTTGCTTCACTTTCACTCTAAAACTAAACTCATTTTTTGTGTTATTGTTGCTTCTATTTCACCGTGAGTTTGGCAATTTTAGGTATTCAATTGAGATTCTTTTACTATTTTGTGCATAAGTTGAAACCTTTGATTAGAAATTGATATCTTCTCGATAGTTATGGTACACCAATGCTCTGGCTGGTAGTTATGATTCTTTCTGACATTGGGTGGTTGATGAATTTGATTTCAGAATAAGAGCGAGGCTTGTCTCTCTTTTGATAGTGATTATTTTTTACAACCTTTTTTTATATATATATATATTGGAAATAGTGGTTCTTTTTCTCGATGCTAATTAGTTCAAGAACTCTTTTCTTCTTAATGTTTCTCTACTGTTTTCAAACAATTACAATTCAGTGTTTATTAGTCTTGTTCTGCTGGAATAATTTTGTCGGTCTGTTGATTTCAAACTGTGCTTTCGATTACGGGTTAGGGATTAAGAATGGTTTCTGGTTATTCATGTTAAATATACTTAAAAATGGTTTTTTATTTGATTTTCAAGATTTTGTTTCTTTGTCTCCGATCCGAGGTGTAGATCTCTCATCTCATTTCTCACTCGTCATTTAATCTCAGTCTGTGTCCTAAAAGTCAATGATTCGTTGATTTATAAAATTTTGTGTCTCACTGTTTATGAACAATCCTGTTTCGCCTTTTGATTTCCTTTGTTGTTGTAGAGTAGGTGTTTGTGGGTTGCAGGGAAAATAATTTATTTTCGTGATCTTTTTTAGATAAATTCTCTCGATTGTTTCATTATTTAGTGAATGCTTGTTGCAATTGATTACTCGAGTTTCTTGGCCAAACTCGGATGAAAGATTGTTGCTTCACACTTTGTTTTGGACGTTTTGGAGATTGTATGAGCATCTGTCCCTCTTAAGTAGATATATAGATTTTGTTATCTTGACAAACTAAATCCCCCTTTGGTTGTCAATGGAAGTTTATTCTTACAATCACTACATGTATGAATTTATTCACTATAAATATAATCCCAAGTCCACGTTTTCATCTGCCTTTTCTTGCTGTGATAGTGTGATGTGGTTGCTGCCAAATTTTTTTTTTTTTATATTTTCTCGTCAAAGTTTATGTATTTACCAAAACTTTAGCAATTTTTCGAGGAAACTTTGATATTCCAATCATTCATGATAACCAACCTTTATAATATTTGGGAAGACAGGGCAGTGATTACAGTAAATAAACTACATAAATTTTTGTTCTTCAGAGAAATAATACAATTACTTTAAGTTGCATTGACCTCTATTTGACATTATAAGATTGTGTTTGAGATTGTTTCTAGGAAGCATTTTTGAAATTTTTCTTCACAGAATTTCAAAATTCTATAATGGAAAAACAGAAAGCAGTTCCTAGAAGCAATCCCAGACACTACTTTAATCCAGGGAAACATGGGTGTGATTACATCAAAAATTTATTAATATAGAAATTGAGATTATGATTTTGTATTGGTATATTCTGTTGGTTTTCTTGAATCCATATGATTATAGAATCAATTTTCGTAAAGAAAAAAAATTAATGAAAAACTGTTGTTAACACTTGGCTTCCCAAAATTGTAGAGCCAAAGGGGCGTCCACTAGCTTTATTGAGACCGAGTGCTCCACTTAGTATAGCATTGAATTTATTAATTCAAGGTAGTCAGTAAACTTTAGAATTGCGAGTTCTATGGAAAAATGGAGATCCCCTTAAATGGGTCCATGTCCTTCAATCATTGCATTTATTCAATCTTTTATTAGAAGCATGTGAGACTTGATTTTGTTCCATGGTAGTAGCTTGAATATCCAGTAAATTATTTACTTATTTGTGATGAATTTATCTTTTTATGAACCTGGACCATTCAAAGTGAATTCTCTTAAACTGAGTTTTCCAAATGGCTGAGAAGGAATGAGTAAACATAAATGTGACTTCTTTTTGAAATTTTTCAATTTGACTTATCACTTTAACTGTTGATTCTTTTTCTTTATGATGTCCACTCATTTATATCCATGATTTTCTGTATGAATTCTTGTCTCAAAACCATATTCTTTTTCTGCAGAAAAATCATATTTATACATCAAAAGCTTCATGTACTAATATTTCCGTAATCAGAGGAGCTCTTCGTGCTAAAAAACCAGAGCTGCTCACTGTCATTTTGCCGCAGAATTTGAAAAAGCAACCCCCAGAAAGTCAAGAGTTACTGAATCTGCATTTTCTTTGGTAAGAATTGAGGATTGATTGTCATTGGAATTATCAAAACCACAAGGTTTGCTATAGCTAAAGTTTCATATACATTTTTGTTTAAAATATATGTTCCCACTATGCAAAATATCAATCTACTGCTCTAAGATGCCTTCATATGTCTCAGATTCTTCACCCTTTCATGAGTTTATGTGCCTAGAAAGATGGTCTAGGAAAACTTGTACAACAGATGATAATGATGCAATGATTTATGGATTTCCAGGAACAAAATGTGATAGAAAAACCACACAATGATCATCTTCCATTGATAGAGGCCAGCAGGTATGCTTGTTTTGCTTTTGAGGAAGCACGCTTAATTTCCCATTGTCCTGTTTCTTATTTCCATATGGAGATTAAAATTTAAAGGAGCATCATTAGAAATCAATTTTGATGATTAACTTAATGTCGTGGGTTTGATTCAAGTTGGTTTAAATTATGATTTCTTTTCCATTAACATATAATTTTTTTTTGTTTGCATGGGTTGACATTAACTTTTCCATTAACTTTTGTGTTTAAGAGATCTTTCTGTTGATTTAAAATATGAAATTCAAGAAGGTACCCTTCTGTTTAGACATTATATTTCTTCCAATATTTGGCAATTCTGTAGCCAACTCTATGATTATATTAAACTTTTATTTAAATTTACATGCATTAAGTTGCCTATGAACTACTTTATCTTGTTGCTGACCATTAAGCTGACTATTAAAATTATTTTTTAATTCTTTATTTTGTAGTTTAAATGTGGATGCTTATTTATTTTCTGGTTCATGCTGACATGATAAAAATCGTAGAATATATTATGCCTGAACATGCAAGGCAATTGTTTTAAATTGGCATAAAAACCTTTTTGTTTTTTTTGGTGATGATCTTTGAGTTATACCTCATTTTTCTCACCAAATTACTACCAACTCCAGCTGATGGCTATTCTAGTTAATGTTTGGCTAACCTATGTTATTATTTGTTTTCTATTTAAATGAATATGTTGCTCAATTGGTGAAACAGAAGATGGATTATTTGTTTTGCGTTCCCTGAAATTGCCAATGATATGTATAAAAATCAGAATCAAAAAATACTAAAGCTCTTTAAGAAGTTCCCTGAAATTGCCAATGATGTGCTTTGCGTCCCCTGAAATTGACAAAGAATGGATGTCAAAGTCTTGGTTATCATCAGCTTGAAAATATACATATTAACATTATATATTTTATTCTCTATAGTGTTACTTACTAAAAGAATGGACAAGATGGATGTCAAAGTCTTGGTTATCAAGTGAATATGAGCATGGAGTAGAGTCTTTCTTGAAATTTGCAATAACAAATGCCGAGGATCGGGAAGCAATATCTTGTCCATGTATAAAATGTGGTAATCTGAAGAAGAAAAAGGTAGAGACTATAAGGGCACACATGTATTCTAATGGTATAGATTTGACATATCATACTTGGATATGGCATGGTGAAAGGTCTGCGATGAAGAACTCAAATAATGATCGTGATCAAGAAAGGGAAGATGTACCAAAGTTTGACGCCGAGGAACCAATAGATATGGTACATGCTGCATTTGATAGTTATGCTGAGAATCCAACCACATTCAAAAATCAACTTGAAGATGCTGAGAAACCTTTATATCCTGGATGCAGTAAATTTACAAGGTTATCTGCAGTTGTAAAATTATTCAACTTGAAAGCCAAATATAGTTGGAGTGACAAAAGTTGCACCGACCTACTCAATTTGTTAGGAGAAATGCTTCCAGATGACAACAAATTGCCTTTATCTTTCTACGATGCAAAGAAAAGCTTGTGTGCATTAGGGATTACTTATGAGAAAATCCATGCTTGCCCTAATGATTGCATCTTATACCAGAAGGAGTATGAGGATATGAACAGTTGTCCTACTTGTGGGATGTCAAGGTGGAAGATGGGCCAAAAAGATACGATAAAGGAAGGAGTTCCTGCAAAGGTTCTATGGTACTTCCCTCCAATTCCGAGATTTGTACGAATGTTTTGGAATAAGAAGTTTTCCAAGGAGCTGACTTGGCATGCTGATAAAAGACTTAATGACGGATACTTACGCCATCCAGCTGATGCACCTTCTTGGAAATTAGTAGATCACAAGTGGCCAAATTTTGCTGCTGATTCAAGAAATCTTAGATTGGCCATTTCAGCTGACGGGATCAATCCCCATGGTATGATGAGTTCTACATATAGTTGTTGGCCAGTTTTAATGTTCACTTACAATATTCCCCCGTGGTTGTGTATGAAGAGAAAATTTATGATGCTCACAATGTTGATTTCTGGTCCCAAACAACCAGGAAATGATATCGATGTTTACTTAGCACCTCTAATCGATGACTTGAAATTCCTATGGGATACAAGTGTTGAAGCATATGATGCATATAGACAAGAAACCTTCTCGCTCAGAGCTGTCTTGCTGTGGACCATCAATGACTTTCCTGCATATGGAAACATGTCAGGATGTATTGTGAAAGGATATCACGCATGTCCGATTTGTGGTGAAGAAACATATTCAACAAGGTTGAAACATAGCAGGAAAATGTCGTACACAGGCCATAGAAGGTTTCTACCTGCAAATCATCCTTATCGAAGGCAAAGAAAGGCATTTAATGGGTACCAAGAGTTCAACCCTGCACCCAAACCATTGAGTGGCGATGAAGTGTTAAAAAAAGTCGATGGAATTCATTGTCATTGGGGAAAAATGAGAAAGAAGATTCAGTCCACGAAGGATGATGTAAAACCATCCTTCAAAAAGAAATCAATTTTCTTTGAACTTGAGTATTGGAAACATCTATATGTTAGACATGTTCTTGATGTGATGCATATAGAAAAGAACGTCTGTGAAAGTCTTCTCGGTACGTTGCTTGACATTCCGGGAAAAACAAATGATGGAATTGCAGCTAGATTAGACCTTGCTGAAATGAATTTGAGGACAGATTTGGCTCCAGTGATGGGGGAGAAGAAATCTTTTCTGCCAGCAGCATGTTATACACTTACAAAAGATGAGAAAAGAAATATTTTGAATTCTTTGTGTGGAATGCAATTACCTACATGTTACTCATCCAACGTTAAAAACTTTGTTTCGATGAAGGACTTGAAACTTGTTGGCCTTAAAGTCACACGACTACCACACTTTAATGCAGCAATTACTTCCAGTGGCCATACGTGGTGTCTTGCCCAAACATGTCAGAGACTCTATCACTCGTTTGTGCTTCTTCTTCAATGAGCTATGTAATAAAGTGATGGATCCCTCAAAGTTGGATGAGCTGCAGAGAGAGATTGTGATCATATTGTGTTTACTTGAAAAGTATTTTTCACCTTCGTTTTTTGACATAATGATTCATTTAACAGTTCATCTTGTGCGAGAGGTGAAATTATGTGGCCCAGTTTGGTATAGGTACATGTATCCCTTTGAAAGATACATGAAGATTTTGAAAGGTTATGTGCGAAATCGCAATAGACCGGAAGGTTGCATGGCTGAATATTATATTGCTGAAGAGGCGGTTGAATTTTGCTCAGACTATCTTGGTAGTTTGCACACAATTGGGATCCCTACATGTCATCGACAAATAGAACTTACTAAACCTTTGTCGGCTGCAATTGTGCAATCCATTGCTGAGGATGAGTTGCAACAAGCACATCGTTATGTATTGGAAAATGATGTTGACACTGATCGCTATATTGAATAATTTCTTCCACTTACTAATATGTTCATTAAGTTTTTTTAAATCTACATGTTAGCTTACTCGTAATAATAATTTGAATAGGGAACACATGGCATATTTGAATGCAAGATTTCCACAAAGGGCTAAGTCCAAGAGGTGGTTACAGGATGAGCATAACCGAACGTTTAGTACCTGGTTGCTTGATCGTGTGAGTTCATTTATTATCACAAGAAGTTGAGAATATCGAGAACGTTTCACTACGATCAATAGTAATCTTTCTTAACTCAAATAATTACAACTAAATTGTTTTAAATTTGCAAAGTTATTGTTATATGATTTTTTATTAACATAATATATGTGACAGTTCTCAAAAGGTGAGTACTCGTTAGAAGAAATTAAAGAGGTGCTTTCAGAGTTGACAGAATGTATACAAGAACACGTTTATGAATAGGTATGCACATGTATTTTGTGTCTTGAATAATGCAACAACTATCATAATGCATGGATGCATTGAATTAATTAAAGCCTCGAGTGCATGGAGTACATGCGTGAATTTGGTGGTTTGGGCACATGCAACTACTGCCCATATTTTTTTTTTCGAGCAGACAGTAGGCAAGGCCTTCTGAAACTGGTTCGAATGTGTGTTGTTTACGTTATTTTCATGCTTCTTTTTCCTTTGCGTCTGTGATTCCCTTAGCAGTTCCTAGTGCGATATTATACCTATACTCCCAATTCAAATGCTTCCCAGATTGCTCCTCAGAGGTGAATAGAAACTTGTCTAAAGAACTGTTTCTCATAAACTCATATACTAATAGCCTATGCCTCCCTTTTGATCAGAATCCTATCAATCTCATCAGATTCAACTGGTGGGTGCTACTGATCATCGCCACCTCCATTCTGAACTGTTTCTCGCCTTGCTCGATCCCCTCCAAATGCTTGACTGCCATAACAGTTCTATTAGCAAGAACCCCTGCTATCCATTTGATCAATTAAGTAAAAATTCTGTGAAGGGCAACCACATACAGGGGATGAATCATTGTAACTGCATATGTACAAGAATTTGGTATCCTAGGAATTTTTTTGTTTGCATAGGAAGTTAACATCATTAACAGCGTGAAAAAATTCATGTGATTTTGCTATAATTAATGTTCCAGCACCAGTTTTATATGTATATTTATATAATTAGTTGCTGCGCATGCATGATATAATTAATGTTCCAGACAGTAGGCGAGGCCTGCAGCAGGCTTATCTTATCTTTTGAATCATCATTGATTTTCTTCTTGTTCTTGGTCATGATTGACTAAAGGGTGGTCCAATAATATTCCCAATAATAAAATGTAAAAATCTTATTAATGTGTGATGAACTGTAAATTTACATAAAAATGAAAGCAGCCCATGTTATGAGGTTTACATTTGTTAGTCTATTTTCTGTTTCATGATGTTTGATATGCTTTCACTGTGTTGTCATTTATAAATTTATGGTTAGATTTATATGGTTTGATATGATGTTATATTTAACATGTGTTATCTAATGTTGTATTTCAGAAGTCTGGTTCTTACTGGTGGCGGAGATCGTCTGGTTCTTACTGGTGGCGGAGATCGTCGCTAACTGTGGTCGCATTCAAAAAAATTGCATTGTTAGGAACAATTTTCTTTCAATATTGCAAAACCATCTTTGTGGAGATAGCTAGCATTAAATGCTTGTTGATACCTTGCAATTTCAATATATTGCAGCACAATGACTCTATACTTTTTTATGAGAATATTTTGCCACAGATTTGCAATTTCATGTATTTTAATAGTGTTATTTATATAGAAATTTAAATTTGAAAAAAAAAATCGAAAACAACGTTCTTAACGACAACGCTTTTTATTGGTAGCACAATGATTTTTCAAGCAACCTCTGCTGTATAAAAGACAACGCTAAAAGCGTTGTTGTTTGTAGAAATCACAACGCATATAAAGCGTTGTGGATTGAAGCTACGACAACGCTTCCTTAGTGTACTAAAGCGTTGTAATTTCAAAATACCACAACGCTTTTAATAGATACGACAACGCTTTTTAAGCGTTGTCGTATCCAAATACCACAATGCTTTTTAAGCGTTGTATTTTCCGAAAACCACAACGCTTTTTCCGCGTTGTCTTTGAGCGTGGTCTTTTACAACACTGGCTACGACAACACTTTTTTGGGGTCATTAACAACGCGAAAAAAGCGTTGTCGTAGGCCGTTTTTCTTGTAGTGCCTTTTGATTCGAACGATTGGAATCGATTTTCTCAAAGATAATCCAGTAATTGAATGCACTGATCCTCCACATCTTCGTCAAATGGAATGAAATGCAATCGATCTACATCCTCAGGCTTCATATAACACTAAATTAAACGTGAATATAATAATTATTAGCAGACAAATGACAATAAAACAGCAAGTGTGAATAAGCTAATAGAAGGAAAAAAGCACTTCTCCAAACAGAGGATAAAAGTAATATTCCTCCATACTCAAGTGTAGGGAAACTCCAGTCATTTAATACCTTGACACAAAAGCCAGAAACCCGCGCACAGAGAGGATGATATGCCACATGACATGTACGTATTGTTTGAACACTGCAAAAGGGTAGGAAAAAAGATAATGCAGTGCAATTGAACTAAAGAAACCAAAAATTACATCTGACAGTCACCATCATAATTGAAATAGCATGATCTAAATCTGGAGCAATATGAATGTTACATAGCTCAAATTTCAATGGCCTTATATAATGCTTGTAAGCCCTCTGGTGCTTCATAAGAGCCACTTACATATATGATCATTGAACAACTAAAAGTTAGTCCTGCAAAAGGATCTTACTGAATCCATATTCTGTCTTAAGCTGATATTAATTATTATAGCACAATTATCAATCACCCGAAATCACTCAACATTGAAACTCAATCACACTTTATATATCGACATCATATATACCTGGAGATACAGCTCAAACATTTTTAACGGAGATGTCAACTCAAATCCACCCTTCAAAAAAGTTTAGCAACCCGTCTTTGCAGTAACAGTCCCTATGGCTTTCTCCATATTCCAATCTTAATACTAAATGAAAGCAAACATGTAGAATAAAATTATTCAATCACAATCCAGCACTATCGTAGAGTGGCCCATCTGCAGTAAATTAGTGATTATCAATAAAGGTAAAAATTATTTGTTAAATAAGCGATGGAGTGCAAAGAAAGTCCTCCTCCTCAACTGAATAAGGATTAAACAACAAACATCTTATTCTCCTTCTAGTATTAACATCACTTCATGGCAACAAAAGGTTTACAAGTTAAAATATGTAGGTGCGCCCTCTTTTCTTATCAATGGTTCATTGCAAATGGAGCATGCAAACAAGTCAAAACTTGAAGAGTCTCTACTTTTTACAATATGAACAGAGGCTCCAAATAGGAAAACAATGTGAAGTACTCACTAATGCATTTCGCGCTTAAATGTAAAACTAGATAGGTAAGCGCGTGGCTGTGATTTTTTATATAAAACTTCGAGGATTTTAGCATTCACAATCATGATAATACCCTACAAACCATTTAACTTGGGTTTGAAAATAAAATATTCAGACAACTAAGTTAGGAGGAAACCAATTTTTCAGAAACAAGTAAGGTAACAAGCACATGAATCCAATCATAAGCTCAAGCACTAAACAATCAAGTTGGGTAGGAATCATCATTATCATATTCAACATCTGATAAGCATAGCTTCTTTAGACTATGTAAAAATTTTGCACGAGTGATGAGGCACAAGGCAAAAGCAATCGCAACGCGTTATAAATATGTCAAATATTTGCAGTTAAAAAAAAGAAACGCTAATCACTTGAATATGGCCTGCAATGAATGTTCTAATCCATTAATAAAATTGATGCTAATTTAAATCGCAAACAGAGCAGAGGCAAAAGTAGTTCCGCATTCGCATTCGAACCCCCGTTATTTGGGGATCCCATAGCAGATTCGAGGGCGAATTTATTCAAAATCGAGCTTGTAATTTTCATTCCTATCACAATTTGTTTCCTTCTTCTCTATAGTTTTTGAATTTCTTGAGCTTACAGGAAGCGAAGATCAAAATGAATGGGGAAAACGAAAAAATACGGAAGCGATGAATTGGGGTTCAACACAAAATCAACCTTTACAATGTCACCTTTGGACTCCACATGCTCGATTAGTGGGAGCGTTTACTCTTCAGTATCCTTCGTTCACTCTCATTGTATTTTTCAGGAAAAGAAAATTGTAGAGTCATGGAAGTGACGGTGATGGAGCAGTAGCCGCCGTTTTTCGGGTGCAATGGCTAGAGAAACAACGAAGATTCGTGATACAGACATGAACAACTTCTCTCCTTTCTTCAATCTCTGCTCCATCTTGTATGTTCGATAAGCCATGTTCAGACTTTAGTCATTCGCCCGGCCCCAAACTTACTGAATTGATAAAGATCCGATTAACCATTAATTGGGTATTTGTTTTATAATTGGGGTGACCCGTTTCAGACAAGTAGATCCATCAAACGGTCTCGCAGGAGTGTTATACTCAAATAATTTTGGGGCCGGATTTATGGTATGTTTAATGTTTTAGTTGCTACTTTGTTTTTGATTCTGTTGGATCTGTGTTGTTTTCAGTTTGATGTAAGCTTCTCCACTCACATGTTTTCAATTATATATATATAGAGTTTTGTTATGTTGTTCACCATGTACAATAGGTGAGTTGACCAAAAAATAGGTGAGTTGACTTGTACATGGTGGGCATGGAGTTGGACATAGTTGGTGGGCAGCATAATAAGACTCATATATATATATATATGTTATATATATATATATGTTATATATATATAACATCTAAAGTTAGAAGGTATACAGTAAAAAAATCATACTAAACAGTAGCGTTTAATCTACTTAAAGGGTACTATTACTCTAACCATAAATCTAATATCTCATTATTTTTCACATCAACAATATATCATTAATTACACTCATGTATAAGATATGAAAAATTGAATTCATGATTCGGGTACTATTCTTAAGATCTCACCAAAAAATTAGCGGAAATGGACCAAATGCCCCCAAAACCACCATACATATAAAACTTATATTCCAACTATGGGTTGACGCACCGTCTCATGGACTCGATTTCTGTTTGCAGCAATGCAAACTTTGCAACAACTGAAACTTATTCGATGAACTTCATGTATTAAACTTTGTTAGATTCCATCAAAGGTTTGATTCTCCCCGGGGAAATTAATGAATAACGAATCAAGAAATTCCTCGTCATCAACCTGTGATCAAATTTGTCATTGAAAAATAAATGTTACAATAACCCTAATTTGAATCATGGATGACCCTAATTTGAATCATGGATGAGTTTTATAAGTTATGAAAAAAAAATAAATGATACTTGAAATTTTGATATCAAGAAAATAAACTAACCTGGGCTTGAGACAGATATATATTGTTGAGATGAGAAGAAGCGCCATTGAATTTTAGAGAGTTAGAATGATCTGCGTTCGTCCTAGCTTGTTGCTGTGTCCAATGGAGAATATGAACGATATAGAATTGAAACACATTTTTATGAATTGGGAAAACTATATATACATAAAATGTACATAGACAAAATTTTCAAAATTGAGTAATGAAAATTGGAAAAAAAATTTGAAAGTCTAGGAAGCATGCCTCGTGGAGGGATCGATGGGTCTCCCCGAGTTGAGGAGTGGCTTCAATTTCTTGAGAGACATGACACTGGTAATCTTGATATGCCTATGTAAAAGAAAAAAAATTAGTATGACATGCAAGGGAAAAAAAAAAAAGAGAAAAGAAAAAAAAATGATAAATAATTTTGATATTTTGGAGGTCTGTTGTGGACACATTGTTCACGCGGTGCCCATGAATTGTCCACGTCCAAAGTATCATATTTTTTAATATATAGTGTGTGTTTTTTAAAGCATTTGAATCACCTGTTCTTGATTTTCAAAGCATGCCGGGTACTCTGGAAGAGTTGTGCGACAAATTTCAGCCCCATCTAATGACTGTTGGGTGGCGATGAAATCAAAGTCATCCAAATCAAATAGTGAACTGCCATTCTCCATCCCATTTTGAAAATTAAATGGATTTGGATTAGTGATCTCCTTCTGGAAATCAGCAACAACATGTGACAATATTTGTTTTTCACTGTTGTTATTATCCAGTACTGCAGAAGGTGGGGGAGAATCCGCCAAGAATTTATCCAAGAAATCGTCAAAAGATTTGTATTCATCTACAAAATTAGCTTCTGAACTGAGATCATTAATATTTCCTTGAATTTCAGCATTGGGTAAATCCACAACCCCAGATTGCACAAACTTCCCAGATTCAGCAAGGTGTTGTAGATTGGAGATACTGTAACCCACAAAATTCGACCGGTGCGCGAAACTCTTGGATGGTTCCACAGAAACACTGTTGGATGAAGTTCCTATGTTCTGATCTCCAGGCAAGGAAGTATTATTAACAACAACATTCTTGGAGAGGTTTGATCCTAGGGATGTCGTCGGGACTGTTTGATTACTGCTGCTTTCCCCAAACCCGACGCAGGAACGATCAGAGACTTGAGTACTCACGAGGATCGAACTTGTCACATTGGGTTTGCCCAAGTTTCCTTTATTAGCAAGTATTCGAGCATATGTTGATCCTCTCAAAATGCTACTCGACGAAGCTAACAGGTTAGAACCGGGAAATCGCCATGGAATATTTTGATGGTTGTTGTCGGAAAATTTGTGAAGAATCGAAGTCGATGAGTTAGATCCTGATGATTTTAATCTAGTTATAAACCTCCTGCTTAAACTTTCCTCGTGACCATGCGGAATTTCCAAGCTTGCATCAGCAACTTTTCGGAGAAAAATCCTATATTTCTGCATGGAGGTAAATATAGGTATAAATGGGACGTACCAATTGCAAGAATAAAAATAATTATTTATAAGAAAATTTCTAAAATTGACTATCCAAATCGGCGTTATAGATTTATGTTTCTCGACCGGTTAAAGTAATTTTGTCTTAGTGCATTACACTACATTGTTGTTTTTTTTGGCACATTGAAACCTTGATAATACATATCACTTATTTTTTATTTTTCTAATCTTGAGTATATATATTTATAAAAACACATATGAATAAGAGTATGTGTGCTTGATAGTTGAAAATAATATCTATATATATTTTTTCATTTGTGGTTTCTAGCAATTTATAGATTCATATGAATAGCGTATATATCTAACCCTATCTATAGTAATTAAATTTCAACCCGAATGGTGGCAATGTTCTAGACTATTTCAAAATTAATATTATACGACATGCCAAATTGCCAACAATATATGGCATCATATGAGCACTTCAATGAAAATTGGTCTAAATGTGTGAAAGAAACAATTTATTGCACTAAGACAAAATTTTAATATATGAGAAGGACAAAACTCGATCTCTGCCAATTATTAGCTAGAGGATGGTTTTTGGAAAATTTTCTATATTTATGGAGAAACATATATATGTACTATCTGGATTCTTTTATTATTAATTTTTTTTTTCAAATAGAAACAACTTAATCCCGATAAGTGATTGTGCATAAAATAATATTGTTTTATATTTAAGATGTCGTGCCCAAAAAAATTAGGGTATACAAGCTCTATATATAAAGGCACAAAATATCTTCATAATCATTATTTGTATTATAACTTAAAAACCAGTTTATTATTATTTGTATCAGAGCAATAAATATTTTTTCCTTGATGAATTGAGTTTATACAAACTTAGAAAGAAATCAAGCAATAAGGATTTATGAAGATACTGAAGTGTTTAATCTAATCTTCTAAGATTTGAAGTGGTACCTGCAAATGACTTGCCACATTTTCTCTTGTCAATCCAGGCACACCCATTACTTCCAATATTTTCTTTGGTACTGCTCCTGCATAAAGTATTGAAAAATACGAAAATTACTAAATAAATAAAAAAAAATTCTAATTAATTATTTCACATGAAAAATTAATTTTGAAAAAAATTCGTCGACCGTTGTGTATTAACTTGTGTTTAATTTCTACGTGATGCATGCATGTGCGCTTACACGTGGACATTTATGTAATTAAACTCACTCGTATCCAGACATTTAAATATATTTTTGCGCGCGCACATGAAACGTATATATAATTTAAACTGGATAGATTGCTTACTATCAAGGCCAATCTTTCTAATGGCCTCCAAGAAGTGGTTGTGTAATGTATTAGTCCAAACAAGTTTGGGCTTTTTTGGAGATGATGATTCAGAAACTTCTTTATTCTCCTCATAAACCCTTTTTTTGGGATATGTTCTCTTTAAATCTGTTTCCACATCAATATCTTGATCATCATCTGATGAATCCGAGATGATAATTTCATCTAAATTAATTTTCTCCGAGGATGTTTCCGGCTCGGGGAGACTCGGGACTTGTTCAGCGGTGACCTGTCTTTTCTTATTCGTGCTTGCAAATCGCCATAGATCCCTTAAATTATCTGCAGAAACAGGCTTCGGTATGAAATATACACCTCCATGATCCAATCCTTTCCAAGCAATACCATCTTGGTCACCAGCAGACATTACTGTACATGTTACACAGATCAGAGATTAAAAACATTTTTAAGAAAAATGATTCATGTACCAAAAATTAAGTATATATCAAAAGGAAATAAAAACGATAAAATTTAGCATATATCAAGCAACGAAACGTTGCACCCGTCAAAACTAGCTCCAAATGGTCCGATTGGCTGCTATATACATCACTCATGAATGTATAAATATATATATGGCACGATCCGGACCCTTTACTAGGTCATTCAAGAATATTTTATCAGAAATAACTCACAAACTACAGGAAGATGGAATTCTTGTGCTATGGCTTTTTGAAACTCGAATCCATCCATGTCTGGCAATTGAACATCAGACACAACCAAATCGAATGCCCCTTCCTTGAGTCGAAGCGTGTATAAAGCGTCTTGCGGGTGTCTAGCCATCACAACTGAAATTGATCGTGCAGAAGAAACAATAATTAGAAAGTTTATCATTTACTTTGATTTGAAAATTGTTTGTCTTGCAAAAAAACAGAAGGATTAATCAGACAGATTCAATTAAACCTATATATCTTATGCATGCACATCTTTCTGGTTTCTAGAGGTTAAATAGGGTTCTCAGTGAATTCTTTCGCTAACCTAAAGAAGGGGAAAAAAAAAAGAGTTAAATCGTTTTCAAAACAAATCAATGATCCCATGTCAACAACATATATCTACAACCTGAAACAAGAAAACAAATGGGCTGCTTGAAAACTACGATTAAAAGTAATATTAATTAACAAATAATCTTATACATAAAATGATTTTTAATAAATAGACAAATATATATATATACACACACATACATATACCTTGATAGTTGAACTTCTTGAGCATAGCTGAAACAACAGAAAGACATGTTAAATCGTAATCGACCAGCAAAATGCTAATCGAATGGGCTGATTCTTCTGATGAAGAAGAGGTGTTTGTGATGAAATTTTCACCCTCCATGTTTACTTTTCTTATTTTTTTTTTTTTGATAATGATAGATGGAAAAAGGAACGAGGATGATTTATACAAGAAGGGTTTTATGCAGTTTGGTCAACTGTGTGGATATAAAGAAGGTGACACAAAAACAAAAGGAAAAATAACATGTGAATATATAGAAGAAAATGTAGGTCTGTGCTTTGGCTTTTAGTCCGGTACCTTTATTTATTTTCACCATTTTTTGGCTCAATTTAATTCCATTTATTCCTTCAAAATAAACTTTAATACTAAGAGCTAAACCCCGAGAATACATGCTTGTGTACAATGGACTCCGCTAAGCTAACGACTACTATGGTAGTGTTTGGGAGAGCTTCTAAGAAGCACTTCTTTTTCCTTCACAAAATTTCAGGAAAAGCTGAAATTTTGTGAAAAAATACCTGATAAGTGCATCCTAAAAGCTGTTTCAAACATTATCTATCTATCTATAATCAATATATATACATATATCAAAATATGAGAGTTCAGAATTTTTTGTTATAGGAATCAATTATAATCCTTATAAACCAATTTAATTATAATAATGTAAACAGACTGTTATATCCTAAAGTGTGTATAACACCACATATATTTAAGTAGTGTTTGGAAAAACTTCCAGCAATCACTTCTCAGCATTTTCTTCACAAAATTTTTCCTAAAATTCTCTCAAATACTACCTTAGTATTTTCTTTGGAAAAATTATAGTTTTTCGTCCTATGTTTATTTCTTCATGATAATTAGTTTGTGATATTGTCAAAATTAAGTGGTTAAAGTTCGCAATTCGTTTATAATCGTTTTACAAGCCTTTTTCAATGGGGTGCATATATATGTGGAATTGGACATATCGGCTCATCGATGAAAAAAGAACTCAAATGCCAAAAGCAAAGATATTGACCCTATAACTGAAATTTGGCAACACAAATAATAAAAATCAAAGAAACGCAAATATAAATGACAAAATTAGTTGTATTTTTCTTTTTTTCTCATAATAAAATTAAACCTTATAATTTTTTAAGATAGAATTTATACAATAAAAAAATAAAAAAAAATGAACCAAATATCATTTGAGTATCTTCACGTTATCAAATATTGTTAATAACTTCCGTACCACTGTTTCAGAAGAACGATATGATCATACATATCTTAACATTTTTATTATCTATGACTGATTCTATTTTCGCCATCACATTAACAAGTATCAATAATAATGCCAATACTAGAAAGATATCGTCATATTCATCATAAAATATTTGTTTATTTGTGCTTGATTTTATTTGTTTACTCGCGTTATCACATATTAGTAATAATTTCCGTATTCACTATAATTTTACAAGAAATACATTAGGATCGCAAGAATCTCCTAATGTCACAACACTAAAACAGACGGTCTCACAGATCAATTTTGTGAGATATATCTTCAGTCCGACTAATTTCATTTAAAAATATTATTTTTTATGCCAAATGTACAACATTTTCACTTCAAGTATGAACCACATCAATCCATATAATGAAAAACCTATTCATGTAACAATTATCCCTTGTAAAATACAAGTAAGTTGAAATAATTATTTAAGTCGTACATTTATTTGCGTACATGTAGCAATGTCATCCTGTTATACTTTTTCCCTCACTATTTATTTTTTCTTTCTGGTAAATTTATCAAGTTAATTTTTATTGCAAAATTATTAATTTTAATTTTTTACCTCTTAGGAAAAAAATAACAGTTTCCAACTTTATTTCACTTCTACAAACTCGATGTTGGTGAATGTGATGACAAATAAAAAGGAGAAGCTTACATTAAAAAAAATTCTAAGGTATTATAGTTGGGAGAAATATAAATTTTTTTCCCCGAAAACATGGTAATAACAGAAAATAATATTAATGACATCCTTATCTCCATTACTTACCAAACTCAGAAAAGTCAACCCAAAGTTAAATTCCGTAGTTTTGGTTTTAAAGCAATAACTTTTAATATTACTTTCAAAAAATAAAAATAGCTCATAATATTTTTTACTCCTAAAATTCAAGAATGGTCATCGTGACGTCATTCAGTACCCTAATTGTATGGCGAGCATGTATACATTAAATATATATATATATATATATATATAATACAACGAAAACTAAAGGAATTTTTTTTTTTAAAAAAAAAAAACTAAAGAAAAGTATATATATATATATATATATATATAATACAACGAAAACTAAAGGAATTTTTTTTTTAAAAAAAAAAAAAACTAAAGGAAAGGAAAGGAAAGGAAAAAACATGGTGAAGAAGTTAATTAAGAAAGTGGGGTAGCGATTTGTTAATTTTAGTGAATCATAATAAAGGTAATTTTATGCTACCATTAAAATGATCAAAAACAATTATTATAACACCTTCATGCATAATAATAATAATAATAATAATAATAATAATAATAATAATAATAATAATAATAATAATAATCTAATATAATATTAATAATAAACATTTTCATCTGTCGCTTTATACTTTAGTATTTATTTTATAAGAAACTTGAACAAATTTTCTATACAATTATATTTTTATTTCATAAAATTAAAGTGAGAAACATGTTTTTCGCTTTTAATAATGATATTATATTTTAAAATATAATGTACTATTACAAACTATTTTTTTAAAAAAAATATATAATTGAGTTATGATCAAAGTGTTAGCTAGCTAGCTAGCAAACGTTTAATTGGTTTAATTCTAAAATGGCATTTCTCTTTATTTGTGAAAATAAAATTAATCATACTTCATAATTCTTATTACATAATATCTCGAAATAAATTTATTTCACTTCTATTTGATTCAATATAAATAATTATTTTTAATAAACTTTTTTCTACTCCGTATAACAATGTATTTCTTATTATATATTAGGATAGATGTCCTGCAGGCCAACTGTTAGCTAAGAATTTTATTAACTCAAGTGTAATGAACGATCTTTATTTTAATATGATTACTCTTTTATTGAATTTTGACATTTACTTTATCTACATATCAATGCAAGCTACATAAATGTAGTAACCCATATCTCATTTTTACGGCTTAATAATTAAACATGATTAAGAGATTTTATTATGATTAATCGGACGAAGAAATCGATTCTAGGATGTCTAAAAATGGTCCAAGAGACAAAGTTAACTCAGGCAGTTCGGAAGGTTCGAACATAGACCAATGTGATTTTAGAAGGTCCGAAGTGATCTGACCAAGCGAGGGAGTTCGGAAGCAGATTGAGACATCCGAACATAAGATCGGAACATCTGGAGGTCATTCCATGCACACTATGTATGTGTCAATTGCGTGTAAACACGCGGAAAGACATGCATATCGGAGCTTTCAAATGGGGAGTTCGGAGCTTCCAAAGGCGATCGGAGCTTCTGATTTATATCAGAGTTTCCGATCAAAGGTAATTCGAGATGTGGCAGACATGCGAGTTCGGAGCTTCCGAAATCCTCACAATTAGTGTATTTTTGGAGGTGTTTGAGAGTGTATCAATATATATTCTTAGGGTTTTAGCCTTATAATCGAGGGTCATGTGATAGCGAGTGCTACGGGGCTTATAGTGGAACTTTTTATGTGTTACATATTATGTGTCATGATACATGTTTTAATTCTTTGATATATTATGTTGCATGTGTATATTCATGCTGAACCAAATCTTCTTCCAGATAGTCTTTGTAGTAGAGTTGCTCAGCTCTATATTCTTTGTTATATTGTCGAAAATCGGATGACGTCGTGATGATGGGGACTGATGCTACGGTGATCCTGACGAGTGTGTGGATGTACCCAAAAGAGTTGACCCTAGATGGTACTACAAACTCATTGGCGCTAGATTGATTAAGACTTGAGATCTACCCAGTACCCAGTTATATGCATGCATCATAGTAGGTTTGTATACTCGTGTTTTATGTTCTGAGCGTAGTTCGCTCACGTCCAGTTGTTGCATTTCTTGGACACCCCATTCGACAGGGAAGGTATCCAGGTGGACCAGGAGCGAGATCAGTGGTTGGTCGGTGACCAGGGCTTGGTAGCAAGGTTCGCCAGAGTTTTCTAGCTAGATTAAGCTTTTATTTGGTATTTATGGTTATTCTCTTTGGATAGTATTTATTCGGGTTGTTTTTCGCTAATTTGTTAGTTTCCGTAGTAACTCTGATTATGTTTTCTGACAAATTATTATTGCATGATCAAAGACTCTGGTTAGTAGGTTATCCGGGTTGGGTCTCTACGTTTATGGTATCAGAGCATGCATTAGTATCAGTGTACATATTGAGATTGGAAAAATATTGTTAGGATTAACAATTGTGGATTATTGTAGATGATCGATTTAGACAATGGTAACAGTTGCTGCAGAAAGAGGCGTTGGAATAAGTATATCCTGAGATATCCCCGTAGTCACTTTCATCGTCACCAGGATAATCGTCGGAGATTCGACTTATGAAAGTTCCTATATTTTGGAACTAAGATGATGATCAAGTATGAGACTTTGGATATAGTAGAGGACTGGATGAAATGTATGGGACGCAGCTATCCATCCTGCTTTAACCTGGGAAGGCACCTCTGAATGTTATCCACAAGCAGTTGGAGAGATTTTCATGAAAATCATGTCTCATATACTAGATAATGGACCCCACAATATATGAAAGATCCGGTAGATTAATAAGATCTTATAGATCTTGGGAGGAAGAGTTTCTACCAGAAGTTTGTTATAAGGTAGCAAACAACCTCACGTTCAAGATCAGATGATTCCAAGATTATTACGATAGTTGAGTTGTATAAGGTATCATAGACATAGTGTAAGTACTGTATCTCATAAAGGAAGAAGTTTGTTGTAAAGAGTATTTTTGTTGTAAGCATTTGAATCATATGTATTATTGATTCCAAAAACTTGATGTATCAGTTAATATTATCATTGCATATCTTTCGGTGTGATTTGATTTGGGTAAACTCGGTTTGAGGTTTATTTTATTTTGTTTCAGTTACTTAGGATTGTAACAAGATTTAAACAGAACCTAGATGTGTGGTTCGATTATTTCAAGTTTTTGGGATTACCTAAGTAAAATTACAATATTTGGTTGATTGATATTCAAGTAAACTGACTCTGAGAATATCTGTATAATCAGTTTAGAGTTATACATATTTGATTATTTCTGGGTAGTTTTCCTAGACCAATTGAATTAGATTGACACCTTGTTAGTGTCAGAGATGAATAGTTATATCAAGGGACAATTGTGCTTTTGTCAAGTTTGAATTTTTTTATGATGTGAATTTCAAGATTTGAGTTGGAAAACATGTTCATGCATTGATAGCGATAGCATATCTAAGACGGATCGAGAAAAGATCGTCGTTTGAACATGTTTTTGATTTTTGTAGTATTTTCAAAAATTCTGGAAAATAGGTCTGCTGAGTTTTGAAATTTGTATGTTGTTTTGATGATTTTTTTGACTTTATATTGAACTATAAATGATGTGAAAGATTTTGGAAATGCTGGTTTTTAGTTGTTATGCCGCCGATTTGATTTTAGAATGAAATTTTGAGCCTTTGAAATGAATACCATTGAGATATGACTTGGAATATGAAAATGATGAAGTTATGTTATTCATTTCAGTTGTGATGTAAGTATATCGAGTTTGAGTTGCAAGAATTCGAGTCGTCGAAGAATTGATCAAGGTTTGAGTTGATTCTTCCTTCGATTTCCGATGTTTGATTGAAAGAAGTTTGATATGAGCTTTGTATATTGTAGCTTCTGGATTGAGCTATTTTAGAATTAAGAATTAAGGTATGATTTGACGATGATCGACTTGGGGAATAAGCGCCGAGACAAGTTTGCCTTCTCGATCCCTTAAAATCACACAATTTTTCTATCTTTTATGTTTATGTGCTTTGTATGCATTAGTTGATTCATGAGATTTATGACATTAATTTTTGGGCTATGGTATGGGGTGATTGTGTTGCCAGCAATAATGAGTATAAACTATTGTTGTGAGTGTTTATTTTATCATCTCATTATGAATTTTGAGCCTAACCTTTCTTCCATATTTTTTATGGTATCGTTGATGAGTTATAAGCTTCGATATCAAGTATTAATGATGAGATATAGCATTGATACCTAGACTCCAGGTATAGCATCAGTGATGAGTTTTATCCTGATGATGAGTTGATGCGTTTTAGCATCTAAACATGTGTAAAATATTGATCCTTGATTTTTTATAGCCTTTTTCCATTCTTCATGCATTTCATAAATTTTGCTTAAGTTTGAAATGTGTTGACATTGTTGTATTTGAATATCTAGTACGTTCCGTTACTAAGCTTTATACTTACCGATTTTTCCGGCTGTTGTTTTGTTTTTGTGTGTGCATTGCAACAGGTGATTCAAGGCCGAGTCATAGGAGGTCATGAGTGTTGGGAAAAGTTTACAAGTGGTGTTCCGGGTTGAGCTGTATCATGTAGTACACAACTTACTTTTGAAACATGTTGAGTTTCTATATTATCCAAAATATGCATTGTATAGCTTTTGCATAGTCTAGAAGTATATAGATTTTGTTGTGTTGGATATTGGATCATGTTTTTGAATAAGTTTATAACTTTTTGTGGCTGTTGTTTTTCCAAATTCTGAAGTTGAAATTATTTTTCATCAGCAAATTTCATGATAGTAGCTGCAAAATTGAGCAGAAATTTTGGCTCAGGGTTTTGCGCAGAAGCGCATAAGGAAGGGCGCAAAAGCGTGAAGAGAGGCAGAGAGTTGGGATTGCTCAGACAAGCTTCTGCACGAGAAGAGGCAAAGAAGCATCTCCCCTTTGTGAGAAAGCCAGCGCAGAAGCGCTGAATGTGCACTTCTGCGCGGAAATTCCCTTCAGCGCAAAGGCGCTGAACGTGGCGCCTCTGCGCCGATTTTTTTTTAAAAAAATTATTACTTGATGCTAATAATTTTAAAATTCCTTATTTATTTAATTATGATATTTTTAGTAGACTAGTCCCGGGGTCCCACAGTACTAGGGTAGTGACCCAACCCGGATCCACTATCTAATCAGAGTTATAGTAAAAGCGCATGCAATAAAAGCTTAAAGCGTAAAGTGCGGATAATTAAAATATAACAAATCCAATCGGCAGAATACAACCGACGACATCATGAGTGTATAAGTACTGTTATACAACCAAATCTAAGGTTCAAGGTAAATAAATCCCTACCCTCTACAACCTCGCACTCTCCAAAGCTCAATCCTGCTGAGAGCCGCCTGGACCGTCCAGCCTCAAACCTGCCCCGCCACAAGGTACACAACGAATACCCAAACACAGGGGCGTGAGCTAGAACGCTCAATACGAAGCAATGATATAAATACAAATATGCGCACAAAGATGATTTAAAACTCAAGTGAAAACACTTGCTCATGTTGCCGAGAATATACAGTACCGGCTAGAGAGCTACTCCGCAGGGTACTCGTATACTCCATATCAGGACCGAGCCAACCTCATCCTGACCCGAATCCAAAATAGGATACAAGACCCATATGGAAACTGTCATACCTGACTCGAGTCCAATATGAGATCATTGTTCCCTATGGAGACTGTCAATGACTCACATATCTCCGGATGCAGTCACATGTAAAATCATGTATGTGCTAAGACGATAAAACATGCTAAAATATGATAAAGCATATAGCACATACTCATGAAACATACATGCAAATATATCATGCCGGCTATCTCGGTCAGTACTTATGTACCTCTAACGATACTGGTCAAACCTAGCTCCACTGACCTAGACTTCAAGCCTACAAGTCCAGTCTACTGCTACTACAATTCAAATATCCATGCATCAACAATTAAGCTCTAAAAGCCTTAACTAAGCTAAAGCATACTCATAAATATTTTTAGGATGCCAAATCTATACCTGCGTCCGTCGATAGCCCTTTGCTGTCGATAGCCTCAAAACTAGGCCATAGCTCCGCGACGACGTACAGATCACTAAGCCACTTACGGATTCCCCGTAGGACGCCTAGATCTCCCTAGATCTGAGTTAGAAGGCCTAGGAATCAGAGAGAAGAGAGGGAAAGGTGCACTTGAAATGAAATCTCGGCCCCCTATTTATAGACGAAGTTCGGAGCCTCCGAACCCGGTTCGGAACGTCCGAACATGATCGGAACCTCCAATCGCACCTTCGGAGCTTCCGATCGCTCAATATTACGTCAGCCATGACGTCACCTTGCTGACGTAAGCGATGACGTGTGCCCTGGTCCAGGTTGGAGCTTCCGATCTCGCCGACGGAGCGTCCGACCTAGATCGGAGCCTCCGATCCTGGCACGGAGCTTCCGATCCACTTCGGATCGTCCGAACTCCTCTTCGGATCGTCCAATCCTGCTGAACCAATTCAACTAATTCGAGTGCTCTGAATCCATTTCTGAAGTCCGTTATCCCAACAGGAACTTACTTAATCATGTTTTACTTAATCTAAACATGATCACGTGATTAATTACTCATTAATCACTAATTAGAAACGCGGGTTACTACATTCTCCCCCACTTAAGAAATTTCGTCCTCGAAATTTAAGTCTTAGAGGAAAACATAAATAGCCAACCAAATGTTCTTTATTACAACTGAACAAGTATAAAATCGATACAAAGAAGTACAAATTCTCAAAATAATGAAAGAGTGGGTGCCCAGTGAGCCAACTTGTGGCTATGGGCTTTGATGACTCTTTGTAAAAACAATCTTTTGTTTAATGTAATTTACACTTTTATTAATGGCAATGACTTTATATTACTTCATATTGTTATATTGTGATATACTATTGTTGTTTTGATAAAGACCTTGAATATACCATAGTGTATGTAAGATGTGGTAGAACATGGAGATGTCTATCATGAAATACATCTTATAGTCACTGTATATTCTAAACTGTTCCTAGTCGATTGAGCCGTCCGATAATAAGGATAAGGATCGCTCGAGTTTGAGACTAGCATTTGCGATGCGGAGTACCACGTTTCATTGGTAGGGAACATAGAGATGTTCGAAGCATGCAAATGGATATTCATAGGATGAATAATCGAACTACCCTATCCGGACTTTCCAAGTGGTTATCACTTATCGAGTGGATAAAGTCCGCGGTTTTGGTTGTACACCATTAGTCCTTACGACTTGAAACATCATGGAGACTCTATATGCTAGTGCTGTGCTTTGACTCGTTTACCGACTCTATGGGGGTCATCAGGTGTCGAGATTGGGTACAGTTACGACACATATAGGAGTCGATGCATTGTTGTCAAGGATTCACCACATACTTGCGAGTGTGGATATCCTATGCGATCTGAGGAGATATTAGTGTGACGAATCTCTGGCCAGAGTACTTGATGTGATTTAAGAAATGGTTTCTTAGCAGCACATGCGATGTCACTAATTTGATCTTCAAGATGTATTGCATAGTTATCGAATCTTGAGCGACTCTCGATATACCAATGGTTGTTGATTCGATCGGGATATATGGATGAAGGGACCGTACTGTACGCTAACCAAAATCTACTGGTTCTTGTAGGCACTATCAGTGATACCTAGGGAATCATGGGGCGATGTTGCTAGGCGCTTTACCATGATTCGTTGGGCAAGTCGGAAAGTGTTGTTCCGAGTCACAAGGAGTTGTGAGCCCACGGCTAGCTGTATCCCTGAACCATTGAGGGTCACACAGTGTAATGGAGTTTTAATCCCCGTTGAGATAGTTAAATTTAAAGAGTTAAATTTAATGAACTAAGGAGTTGGACTTCTTAAATAAGAGTAAGGGAGTAGGATTTCCTAAAATGACATAGGGATGGACATTTTTGGAAACCACTGAATTCGGATTCAGGAAAATTTATCTTGACTTTAAAATGTGCAGAAATGGTTTCTGTGCACATTGGTAAAATCGGTTTATCAATCGGAGTCACGATGAATTTTATATTAATTTCTGAACATGCGGGCTTTGCTTGTCGGGCCCTAACTTATGACTAATGGGCCCTAAGGTGTTAGTGGCCTGCATTATAAATAAGTTATTGCAGTACAGAAATTACACACAACAGGTCATAATTTTTGAGACAGAGAAAATTTTCGAACCCTAGCTCTCTCTCTCTCTGTTCGGCCGACCCCTCCCCTCTGCCCGAGATTTTCCGGTCTGTGATTTTGAATTGCAGTCTGGAATAGCGAATCAGATTCGTTTATTCTCTTCGCAGAAAACTTCTGATAGATTTTCTAGTGCAATCTATCAGAGGGATTAAACCTCTGTTCGTGGACCTGATTGAAGGAGTTCATCGGTTCCAGGGAGAGACAACAAGAGCAGATCAAATCTGTTGGTGTCCATTAATCTCGTTGCGAGATTGGAGGTAAAATTTAATTAATTGTTATTTGAATTTTACACACACAATAATTTAATCGTTAAACGGTTGATACCCACACCATGGAATTGTTCCATGATAAAATTTTTAAACTTCCGCTGCACCGGGTATCAATCGTGATTGATCTGAGAGCCGCGTTTTCCAACAGTGGTATCAGAGCCAGGTTGCTCAGATCAAACGATTAAATTAATCAATTGTACAAAATTTTTGAGTCTCGGTTTTTGAAACAAAATAAATATTTTTAAATAAAAATTTTTTTTTTTCGGGGCAAAACCCGGGCAGCGATTGGATCGCTGCCCGGTGGGGCAGCAATTGTTGCTGCCCCGGGCGGCGCACGGCGGGAAAAATTATATTTTTATTTAAAAATTAATTTTAATATTTAAAATTTTATTTTTGGTCCGGTCAAAAATTGTTTTTGATTGGTTCACGAGATTTCGGATCGAATTGTTCGAGTCCGTAAATTTTAAAATTGATTTTGGATAAATTTGAATTTTTGGAAAATTTTAATATTTTATCCGTAAATTGAATTTTGAAATCAATTATTTTGGTACAATTGATGATAAGATATGATCTTATGATATATTAAGTAAAATATGATTTTATTTGTAAAATTGGATTTTATAGATAAAATATGATTTTATTTGATATAGAGATAAAATATGATTTTATATGTGAAATGAGATTTTATATATAAAATATGATTTTATCTTGTTTAAATTTGAATTGCCACAGCATGTTATCCAATAAATTAATTTTGAATTAAATGTTATTGGATAAGGATGATCGATTGTCATGACCAATTTTGTAGGTGTATGTTAGGAATTTACATTTTGTCTTTATTATTGTTGGTTTTATTAATGGGCCTGGTTTATGGCCCGATATGAATGTCATATGTAATAAAAGTGGGCTTGGTTTATAGCCCGTTCCCACCCCCTAAAAATGTATCCCCTACTTGTCATTGTTATTTATTGTAAATACATTAGATTTAGTGGGAGATCAAGATTTGAAGATGGTGGGCCCAGCAGACAATGAAGACTGAAGAAATGTAAATTGGAAGCATATGTAATAGGATTGCATTTGCATACTGCATATTACCTAGGATTGGACTAAGACCCGTGATTGGCAACCACGGGTCAATTAGAAATGGAATCGATCATCCTATATAATATGTGATATTATGATTGTATGCATGTTTAGACATAAATTGCGTGAATCCGGCAATGCATGCAATAAATTAAAAATGATGAGACAAATATTTTTATAAATAAAATCCCTCATTTTAAATATGATTTAAAATTTATATCAAGATAAATAAAGGAAATTTAAATATTGTTTAAATGTTCTTACCTTCCATCAACGGTCAATGTATGTGATGCTACCCGCGGATACGGTCCGGCTCATATTATTGGGGGGGCCCGTCCGTCGGAAAGCTGTACATTGGATCGACAAATGTTGTAAGTTGGGTGGAACTCCCATGGGATCGGCTCATATTATTGGGGGATCCACATGGCGACCGTCCATCACAACTTAATATTGATGGGTCATCTTGACATGTCACTTTAAACGGCGTCATATTATTGGGCCCTTATTGGACATGAGGTAAATACATGGGGGTTGCTTTGGAAGCAATTGGGCTCTACCTTTTGAATTATGGTTGGCTGATATTATTCGGGACCATAAGTTTGTCAATTGGACTCCATGTTCTCACTAAGGAAAAAGTTTCCGTTTTCACTAGAGGGTGGTGAAATCGTTAAAATAGTGGGAGTGAGATTCATAAAATTAAATTCGCCTATTTTATGTCTTAGTAAATTGTTAAACAATCATTGATATATGTCTGTTTTCCTTTTCAGTATTTCATACAATGAATTCGCGAAATCCTTTATTCTCGATCCTCGAACAAAACAAGCTGACTGGCGCCAACTATACGGAATGGTTCCGGAAGTTGAAGATTGTCTTAACTTCGGAGAAAATGCTCTATGTGTTAGAGAAAGCACCTCCGAAGGAAGCACCAGCTGATGTTAGTCCGGAGGAATTGGCCAAGCTTGATGCATGGTGGGACCATGACATCAAGACCAAATGCTATATGCAAGCCTCGATGTCTGATGAACTCCAGAGGCGATTTGAGGACACGGTGAATGCTGCTGACATTCACGCGCAACTCAAGGAACTTTTGGGGCTCAGTCGAGGGCTGAAAGGTTCTCTACTGTTAAGGAGTTGATGACGTGCCGCATGCGTGAAGGGACTTCGGTCCGTGATCATGGGGTACGAGTGATTTGGCTCATACAGAAGTTAGCGACCCTTGATTTGGTGTTGGAGCATGAACTCAATGTGGACTTGCTGCTTCTATCTCTTCCTTCTTCATTTGATGGATTCGTGATAAATTTTAATATGAACAAGATAGAGGCCACCCTTGAAGAGATGGTCAATATGCTCGTTACATATGAATCCACACTTAAGAAGGATAAGCCAGCTTTCTTGGTGGGCTCCTCATCTTCTGCTAAGAAGGGGCCAAGTATGAAGGGCAAGAAACGTTCTGCCCCACCCAAGAAAGTGGAACCCGAGAAGAAGCAAAAGACAAAGGCTTCAAACAATGGAAAATCCAAGGATGTTTGCCATTACTGCAAGAAGCCGGGACATTGGAAGCGTAACTGCAAGGAATATCTAGAGCAGTTGCGAACTGCAAAGGGTATGTTCTATATTAAAATTAACGTTTCGCTTAACACTACTTCTTGGGTATTGGATACCGGATGTGGATCTCACATTTGCAATGATTTGCAGGTGATGACAAGAAGTCGGAGGCTTAGAATGGGTGAGACCCAGCTGAGGCTCGGGAATGGTTCCAGAGTTGAAGCTACAGCCGTAGGAGACGTTTGTTTAATTTTGCAGAACGGTTTTAAGTTATTATTAAGAGATGTATTATTTGTTCCAGATTTAATTAAAAACATTATTTCTATTTCTATGCTTGATAGAGATGGTTATTCTTGCAATTTTGTGAATGGGATTTGCAATATTTACAAGAATGAATGTTTGATTGGAAATGGACAACTTGAAAACGATCTATACAACTTAAAACTAAAAGACGTTCCAATAAATTATATTGATAAACCGGCGACAACAAACAAAAGGAAAATCGATAGTCAAAACCCGGCAAACCTTTGGCACGCTAGACTAGGTCATATTTCCTCAAGGAGGATGAACAAGCTAGTGGGAGAGGGCATGTTTGATATGTCTGATATTAACTCTCTACCTACTTGTGAATCCTGCCTAAAAGGGAAAATGACTAAATCTCCTTTTAAGGGGAAACCTGAGCGTAGTCAAAATCTGTTGGATTTGATCCATACAGATGTTTGTGGACCATTTAGAGTTGGGACTCAATATGGCCACACCTACTTCATTACCTTTACTGACGATTATTCAAGGTATGGGTATTTATATTTAATGAAATATAAGTCTGAAGCATTTGAAAAGTTCAAAGAATTCAAGGCTGAAGTAGAAAACAAGCTAGGTAAAAGTATTAAAGCACTTCGATCGGATCGAGGTGGAGAATACTTAAGTACCGAGTTTTTGGACTATCTAAAAGAGAATGGGATTCTCTCTCAGTGGACTCCTCCTATGACACCACAGCTGAATGGTGTATCGGAGCGTCGTAATCGAACTTTGTTGGACATGGTTCGATCCATGATGAGCTTCACTGAGCTTCCACCTTCGTTTTGGGGCTATGCACTTGAAACGGCGGTATTGTTGTTGAACAACGTCCACACTAAAGCAGTGGACAAAACACCATACGAGTTATGGAATGGCAAAGCTCTTAAGTATTCGTACTTGAGGATTTGGGGATGTCCTGCTTACGTGAAGCGGACAGTGGGAGATAAGTTGGATAGTCGATCCAGTTTATGTTATTTTGTAGGGTATCCGAAGAATTCAATCGGATATTATTTCTATTATCCTGCTGAAACAAAGGTGTTTGTTTCTAGGAATGCCACCTTCTTGGAGAAGGAGTTCTTATTGGATAAGAAAGGCGAGATGATGGAACTCGAAGAGGTTCGAGAAGAACCCGAAATACAAAATAACAATCCTACACCTCAGGAACCATTGCTGGACACGCCTGAACCTAGAAGATCCGAGAGGACTTCTAGACCTCCTATTCGATATGGTCTTCTTCTTGAAGGGGATCAAGATGAACCCGACATTGGATGTGATCCAAGAAACTTCAAGGAAGCAATTTCTGATGCGGATTCGAATTTATGGCTTGAAGCTATGCAGTCAGAATTGGATTCGATGCATACAAACCAAGTTTGGTCTTTGGTAGATCCTCCCGATGGAATTGTTCCAATAGGGTGTAAATGGATCTACAAAAGAAAGCTTGGGCCTGATGGTAAGGTATTGACCTACAAGGCGCGATTGGTGGCGAAAGGTTATACTCAAAGGCAAGGAGTTGACTATGATGAAACCTTTTCACCAGTGGCTATGTTCAAGTCCATAAGAATCCTTATTGCCATAGCTGCATGGTATGACTATGAGATATGGCAAATGGATGTGAAGACTGCTTTTCTTAATGGAGAAATTAAGGAAGAAATCTACATGAAGCAGCCAGAGGGGTTCACATCCATGGGAAGCGAGCATAAGGTATGCAAGCTTCAGAGATCAATTTATGGTCTAAAACAAGCATCAAGAAGTTGGAACCAGAAATTTGATGAAACAATAAAAGATTTTGGTTTCATCAAGAACCCGGAGGAACCGTGCGTGTACAAGAAAGTAGTTAAGGATGCTGTGACATTCTTAGTACTTTATGTTGATGACATCCTACTCATTGGGAATGATGTAGGGATGTTGCAGTCAACAAAGATATGGTTATCAGGTAGATTCTCGATGAAGGATTTGGGTGAGGCATCCTACATTCTTGGGATACAGATCTATAGAGATAGATCTAAGAGAATGATAGGACTCACAATCAACCTACATCGACACCATATTGAAACGGTTTTCAATGGATGGGTCCAAGAGAGGACATCTACCCATGTGTCATGGAGTTTCTCTATCCAAGTCTATGTGTCCCAAGACTGATGCAGAGATAAGAATATGACACATGTACCATATGCGTCAGCTATAGGTAGTATCATGTATGGGATGATATCTACTAGACCGGATGTAGCATTTGCTCTGAGTGTCACGAGCAGATATCAGTCTAATCCTGGTCAAATGCATTGGAAAGCCGTGAAGGACATTCTTAAGTACTTGCGAAGGACTAAGAATATGTTCATGGTTTATGGAGGACGAGAACTCAAATTGGAAGGCTATACCGACTCTAGCTTCCAAAGTGACGTGGATGACTCGAAGTCAACCTCTGGATTTGTGTTCATGCTCAATGGCGGTGCTGTCTCTTGGAAGAGTTCCAAGCAGGACACCACAGCGGATTCCACCACTGAGGCTGAATACATTGCAGCATCAGCTGCTGCTAAAGAGGCGTTTGGATGAGGAATTTCGTCCAAGAGTTGGGCGTCATTCCTGAATTTGTTGGTCCAGTCCCGGTGTACTGCGACAACACGGGTGCCGTTGCTCAAGCAAAGGAACCAAGGTCTCATCAAAGATCCAAACACGTACTGAGGAAATACCACATCATCCGGGAGATTGTGGAAAGAGGAGACATCACTGTCGAACGAGTGGCCTCTGCAGACAATATCGCTGATCCGCTTACTAAGCCCTTGCCAGGACCATTGTTTGACAAACATCGCGAAGCAATGGGTCTACGTAGTATGACTAGTTGGCTATAGGGCAAGTGGGAGATTGAAAGAGTGGGTGCCCAGTGAGCCAACTTGTGGCTATGGGCTTTGATGACTCTTTGTAAAAACAATCTTTTGTTTAATGTAATTTACACTTTTATTAATGGCAATGACTTTATATTACTTCATATTGTTATATTGTGATATATTGTTGTTTTGATAAAGACCTTGAATATACCATAGTGTATGTAAGATGTGGTAGAACATGGAGATGTCTATCATGAAATACATCTTATAGTCACTGTATATTCTAAACTGTTCCTAGTCGATTGAGCCGTCCGATAATAAGGATAAGGATCGCTCGAGTTTGAGACTAGCATTTGCGATGCGGAGTACCACGTTTCATTGGTAGGGAACATAGAGATGTTCGAAGCATGCAAATGGATATTCATAGGATGAATAATCGAACTACCCTATCCGACTTTCCAAGTGGTTATCACTTATCGAGTGGATAAAGTCCGCGGTTTTGGTTGTACACCATTAGTCCTTACGACTTGAAACATCATGGAGACTCTATATGCTAGTGCTGTGCTTTGACTCGTTTACCGACTCTATGGGGGTCATCAGGTGTCGAGATTGGGTACAGTTACGACACATATAGGAGTCGATGCATTGTTGTCAAGGATTCACCACATACTTGCGAGTGTGGATATCCTATGCGATCTGAGGAGATATTAGTGTGACGAATCTCTGGCCAGAGTACTTGATGTGATTTAAGAAATGGTTTCTTAGCAGCACATGCGATGTCACTAATTTGATCTTCAAGATGTATTGCATAGTTATCGAATCTTGAGCGACTCTCGATATACCAATGGTTGTTGATTCGATCGGGATATATGGATGAAGGGACCGTACTGTACGCTAACCAAAATCTACTGGTTCTTGTAGGCACTATCAGTGATACCTAGGGAATCATGGGGCGATGTTGCTAGGCGCTTTACCATGATTCGTTGGGCAAGTCGGAAAGTGTTGTTCGAGTCACAAGGAGTTGTGAGCCCACGGCTAGCTGTATCCCTGAACCATTGAGGGTCACACAGTGTAATGGAGTTTTAATCCCGTTGAGATAGTTAAATTTAAAGAGTTAAATTTAATGAACTAAGGAGTTGTACTTCTTAAATAAGAGTAAGGGAGTAGGATTTCCTAAAATGACATAGGGATGGACATTTTTGGAAACCACTGAATTCGGATTCAGGAAAATTTATCTTGACTTTAAAATGTGCAGAAATGGTTTCTGTGCACATTGGTAAAATCGGTTTATCAATCGGAGTCACGATGAATTTTATATTAATTTCTGAACATGCGGGCTTTGCTTGTCGGGCCCTAACTTATGACTAATGGGCCCTAAGGTGTTAGTGGCCTGCATTATAAATAAGTTATTGCAGTACAGAAATTACACACAACAGGTCATAATTTTTGAGACAGAGAAAATTTTCGAACCCTAGCTCTCTCTCTCTGTTCGGCCGACCCTCCCCTCTGCCCGAGATTTTCCGGTCTGTGATTTTGAATTGCAGTCTGGAATAGCGAATCAGATTCGTTTATTCTCTTCGCAGAAAACTTCTGATAGATTTTCTAGTGCAATCTATCAGAGGGATTAAACCTCTGTTCGTGGACCTGATTGAAGGAGTTCATCGGTTCCAGGGAGAGACAACAAGAGCAGATCAAATCTGTTGGTGTCCATTAATCTCGTTGCGAGATTGGAGGTAAAATTTAATTAATTGTTATTTGAATTTTACACACACAATAATTTAATCGTTAAACGGTTGATACCCACACCATGGAATTGTTCCATGATAAAATTTTTAAACTTCCGCTGCACCGGGTATCAATCGTGATTGATCTGAGAGCCGCGTTTTCCAACAGTTAACTCGGAGTGCTCGGCTAACATCCGGCTCTCCAACTCCCAAGTAGCTTCCTCTGTCCCTCTGCGTTGCCACTGTACCATCACCAACGGTATACTTTTGTTACGAAGTAACTTGTCCTTCCTGTCAAGAATCCGCAGGGGTTTCTCCACATACGATAGATTCCGATCTACCTTTACCTCGGTCAGATGCAAAATATGCGACTCGTCCGCCACATACTGCCTCAACAAGGACACATGGAACACATCGTGGATCTTCGAAAGATCGGGTGGCAAGGCAAGACGATAAGCCACATCCCCAACCTTCTCGAGAATTTCGAAAGGACCAATAAATCTAGGTGTCAGCTTACCCTTGCGACCAAACCTCATCACCTTCCGGAAAGGTGACACACGCAAGAAAACATATTCCCCTACCTCAAAATGAAGTGGCCTGCGGTGAGTGTTCGCGTAACTAGCCTGTCTATCTTGGGATGCCTTAACCCTGCGTCGGATCAACTCTACTGCATCAATCATCTGCTGAATCATCTGAGGACCCTCTACCTGACGCTTGCCAACCTCGTCCCAAAACAAAGGTGTACGACAACGGCGTCCATAAAGAGCCTCAAATGATGCCATGCCAATACTGCGATGGTAACTATTGTTGTAGGCGAACTCCACCAAGGGTAAATGATCATGCCACGCTGGACCAAAATCCATCACCGCCGCGCGAAGCATATCCTCTAAAGTGCAAATAGTACGCTCCGACTGTGCGTCCGTCTCTGGATGATAAGCCGTACTCAAGCTCAAAGTAGTACCAAGGGCTCGCTGGAAACTACCCCAAAACCTCGAAGTGAATCTCAGATCTCTATCGCTGACAATGCTCAATGGAATCCCATGCAATCGCACAATCTCCCGCACATACAATTGCGCCATCCTATCAAAGGTGTAATTGTGGTTATAGGGAAGAAAATGCGCTGACTTCGACAACCGATCCACGACAACCCAAATAGCATCACAATTCTTGGAAGACATAGGCAAGTGGGTGACAAAGTCCATCGTCACATGCTCCCATTTCCATTCAGGAATCTCTAAGCTGTGAAGTAACCCTCCGGGTCGTCTAAACTCTGCCTTGACTTGTTGACACACAAGGCATCGGGATACGAACTGATAAACACTGCGCTTCATCCCTTTCCACCAAAATCGAGTGCGAAGATCCTTATACATCTTCATGCTGCCTGGATGTACAGAGAATCGACTGCGGTGAGCTTGTGATAAGATCTCATCCCTCAAAGTAGAATCCTCGGGTACCACAACTCGACCAGAAAGACACAACAGACCGTCTCCCTGCAAATGGAAACCAGAAGTATTACTACCCTCAGCCAAACGGGCCAACTTCTGCGTCTTTAGATCAGAATTCTGAGTTTCTCGGATTCGTCGATACAACGCTGGCTCTGCAAGCACAGAAGAAACACGAATCCCTTGCTGTTCTTTCTTATGACGGAATGTGAATCCTGAAGAACAACACTCTTCCACTGCCTTCCGTACCGAACTGGTACGAAGGGAACTCACATAGACTTTGCGACTAAGCACATCAGCAACAGGGTTTGAAGAACCTAGATGGTACTTGATCTCACAATCGTAATCCTTCAACAGATCCATCCAACGACGCTGCCGCATGTTCAACTCCGCCTGAGTGAACAGATACTTCAAACTCTTATGATCGGTGAAGATCTCAAATCGTTCTCCGTACAAATAGTGACGTCATATCTTAAGAGCAAAGACAATGGCTGCAAGCTCTAAATCATGTACGGGATAGTTCTCCTCGTGAGTCTTCATCTGTCTGGAGGCATAAGAGATTACGTGGCCATTCTGAGTCAGCACACAACCCAAACCCTGGAGAGAAGCATTAGTGAAGACTACAAAACCACCTGATCCAGATGGTAAAGCAAGAACTGGAGCTGTCGTCAGACGAAGTCTCAACTCACGAAAACTGTCTTCACAAGCATCAGACCAAACGAAAGAAACATCTTTCTTCGTCAACTGAGTCAAAGGCTTAGCTATCTGAGAGAAATTCTCCACAAAACGACGATAGTATCCTGCTAAACCAAGGAAACTACGAATATCAGAAGCTGTAGTCGGACGTGACCAATTCAAAATAGCCTCTGTCTTGCTAGGATCAACAGCTACGCCCTCCTGAGAAATGACATGACCAAGGAACACAACTCGGTCAATCCAGAAGTCACACTTACTCAGCTTTGCGTACAACTGTCTCTCCCTCAAGACCTGCAGTACAGTATAGAGATGGTAGGCATGCTCATCCATGCTGCGAGAATACACCAAAATGTCATCGATGAACACCACCACAAACTTATCCAGAAAGTCGCGGAAAACTCTGTTCATCAGATCCATAAAAATAGCTGGAGCATTCGTCAAACCAAACGGCATCACTAGAAACTCATAGTGTCCATACCGTGTACGAAATGATGTCTTAGGAACATCCTCCTGTCGAACTCGCAACTGATGATACCCAGACCGAAGATCAATCTTCGAATAGACAGAAGTACCCTGCAACTGATCAAAGAGATCATCTATCCGCGGAAGAGGATACTTATTCTTCACTGTCACCTGATTCAACTAACGGTAGTCAATACACAACCGCATCAAACCATCCTTCTTCTTGACAAACAGTACTGAGGCTCCCCATGGCGAAACACTAGGTCGAATATAACCCTTATCAAAAAGATCTTGCAATTGCTTCTACAGCTCTTTCATTTCTGACCGTGCCAATCGATAAGGAGTTCTGGAAATCGGTGCAGTCCCTGGCACTAACTCAATGCCAAACTCAATCTCCCTAACTGGTGGAAAACCTGGAATCTCCTCCGGAAACACATCTGGAAAGTCACGAACCACTGGTATCTCTCGGATATCTGGCTCTCCTAAGGGTGCGTCAATGGCATAGATACGGTAGCCTTCCTTGCCAGACTCTAAAGCACGTCGGGCCTTCAGAGCTGAAACCACTGGCATCGGGGGTCGCGTTCCCTCACCATAGAAATACTATGACTCGTCATCCTCTGGACGAAACTGAACAAACCTCTGATAGCAATCCACTATCGCTCGGTAGGTAGTCAATAGATCTATCCCAATGATGCAATCAAAATCCTCCATCGCTAGAATCATCAGGTTAGCACTAAGCTGATGTTCCTCGAAATCCAAAACACAACCCACAACTAGACGCTTGGCTAAACCTCGCTCCCCATAGGAGTAGAAACCACTAGCAACACGTTTAAGGGAATAAACGACAATCTATACTTCTTAGCAAAATGTGCTGAGACAAAAGAATGCGATGCACCGGTATCAATTAAAACATATGCAGGAAAACCACATAAACTACAGATACCTGCAATCATCCGATCACTGTCAGCCTCTGCCTGCTCCTGGTTAAGCGCAAATACCTGACCCTGGGTACGTGGCCTCAAAGAAGAATGACCCCGAGAAGGAGTCTAAGTAGGCTGTCTCTGAGACTGCTGCGGCTGTTGGCGCTGCTGCGAATACTGCTGCTGGAAAGGTGGCTGCTGGTACTGAGGTGGCTGAACAGAAGCCTGAGAACCTCCGGAACCACTCACTGCCCCAATCAGCATAGGACAATCTCTCTTCATGTGACCCTCCTGGCCACACTGGAAACATGCAGTGGTCGATCGACCACACTGCCCTGGCGGATGTCTACGTCGGCACTGACGACAACGGTTCGGCCTTTGTCCACCAAAGTTATGCACTCCACCAGATCCAGAGGAAGAAGAAGAAGTACCTCCTGGCTTCTTGAAGGACTGCCCCCTAGGGCCCAAAGCACTAGCACTCGCTGGCCTGGAAGAAGAAGAGTAAAGTCCCCTGTTCTTCTGAATACTGTCCTCAGCCTGGCGACAACGGTCCACCAAATCCTCGTAAGTCCCATCTCCGCCCACAACAACCATCCGATGAATATCAAGATTCAAACCCTGAAGGAAATGATCAAACTTTGCCATAGAACTATCAGCAACATGAGAACAAAAAGGTAGCAGATCAAAGAACTTCTGCTGTTACTCCTCGATCGTCATCATCCCCTGTCGCAAACTCAACAACTCACTGGCTTTCGCCTGACGAAGAGCTGGAGGAAAATACAGTCTCTGATAAGCAGTACGAAACTCAACCCAAGTAGCTGCACCTCTAGCTGCTATGAATGGTGCGGAAGTAGATCTCCACCACTTCCTTGCTCTGCCCTCAAGCATAAAGGCAAGAATCTCCATCCTATCCTCAGCCGTGCAACGGAACTCCTGGAAGCACTGCTTTATCCTCTCAATCCAATCCTCCACCTTTTCAGCTGTCTCACCACCCGTCAAAGGCTTCGGGCTAACCTCTTTGAATCTATGCATGCTCACTCGCCTGCGCTCTTCGGGCTGTCCCCGACATCTACGATCATCCAAATTGCCCCAACAACCACCGTCTACGCTACCGTGGCTCTCGTCGTAATCTGCCATCTGTTACATAAGAACAGATAATTACTAAATCCGCTTTACGATATTCCCAGAGCAATGCGTCGCTATGATACCCAAAATGTAGTGACCCAACCCGGATCCACTATCTAATCAGAGTTATAGTAAAAGCGCACGCAATAAAAGCTTAAAGCCTAAAGTGCGGATAATTAAAATACAACAAATCCAATCGGCAGAATACAACCGACGACATCACGAGTGTATAAGTATTGTTATACAACCAAATCGAAGGTTCAGGGTAAATAAATCCCTATCCTCTACAACCTCGCACTCTCCAAAGCTCAATCCTGCTGAGAGCCGCCTGGACCGTCCAGCCTCAAACCTGCCCCCCCCCACAAGGTACACAACGAATACCCAAACACAGGGGAGTGAGCTAGAACGCTCAATACGAAGCAATGATATAAATACAAATATGCGCACACAGATGATTTAAAACTCAAGTGAAAACACTTGCTCATGGCGCCGAGAATATACAGTACCGACTAGAGAGCTACTCCGCGGGGTACTCGTATACTCCATATCAGGGCTGAGTCAACCCCATCCTGACCCGAATCCAAAATAGGATACAATACCCATATGGAAACTGTCATACCTGACTCGAGTCCAATATGAGATCACTGTTCCCTATGGAGACTGTCAATGACTCACATCTCTCCGGATGCAGTCACATGTAAAATCATGTATGTGTTAAGACGATAAAACATGCTAAAATATGATAAAGCATATAGCACATACTCATGCAACATACATGCAAATATATCATGCCAGCTATCTCGGTCAGTACTTACGTACCTCTAACACTGCTGGTCAAACCTAGCTCCACTGACTTAGACTTCAAGCCTACAAGTCCAGTCTACTGCTACTACAATGAAAATATCCATGCATCAACAATTAAGCTCTAAAAGCCTTAACTAAGCTAAAGCATACTCCTAAATATTTTTAGGATGCCAAAGCTATACCTGCGTCCGTCGATAGCCCTTTGCTGTCGATAGCCTCAAAAATAGGCCATAGCTCCGCGACGACGTCTAGATCACTAAGCCACTTCCGGATTCCTCGTAGGATGCCTAGATCTCCCTAGATCTGAGTTAGAAGGCCTAGGAATCAGAGAGAAGAGAGGGAAAGGTGCACTTGAAATGAAATCTCGGCCCCTTATTTATAGAAGAAGTTCGGAGCCTCCGAACCCGGTTCGGAACGTCCGAACATGATCGGAACCTCCGATCGCACCTTCGAAGCTTCCGATCGCTCAATATTACGTCAGCCATGACGTCACCTTGCTGACGTAAGCGATGACATGTGCCCTGGCCCAGATCGGAGCTTCCGATCTCGCCGACGGAGCGTCCGATCTAGATCGGAGCCTTCGATCCTGGCACGGAGCTTCCGATTCACTTCGGATCGTACGAACTCCTCTTCGGATCGTCCGATCCTGCTGAACCAATTCAACTAATTTGAGTGCTCTGAATCCATTTCTGAAGTTTGTTATTCCAACAGGAACTTACTTAATCATGTTTTACTTAATCTAAACATGATCACGTGATTAATTACTCATTAATCACTAATTAGAAACGCGGGTTACTACAACTATTCCCAAAAATCAATTTAACTTAAATCAAGAAATCACTCCCAAAATAAATCAACTTAAGTTCAAGAGCTAAATCTCAAATTTTATATTGTCTATTAAATATAAATACTAATCCTAAGTGGTTCTTTCTTTCAGTTCAACCCAGCTTTTCTGCTGATTCTGGGCATCCTTAAGTCTTTCCTTAATGACTGAGACTTTTTCAACTGTATCTAGGATAAGTTCAGATATAATGATTTCTTTTTTCTTTATCTCATCCCAGTACAAGGGCGATCGACATTTCCGTCCATACAGTGCTTTGTATGGAGCCGTTCCTATGCTATTATGATAACTATTGTTGTAAGCAGACTCAATCAAAGGCAAATGTTTGCTCCAATTACTACTGAAATCTAGGGCACTTAATTCCCTTAGCATATCTTCAATGGGTTGACTCATCCTCTTGGTCTGACCATCAGTTTGAAGATGATAAGAAGTACTTAGAATGATCTTAGTTCCCATATCTTGTTGAAAACTCTCCCAAAACATGATACAAATCTCGGATCTCTGTCAGATGGGATGCTTACAGGAACTCCATGTAGCCATACAATACTGTCCATATATAACGTAGCTAACTTGTCCAAGCTATACATCATGCATGCGGGTAGGAAGTACGTAGATGTTGTGAGTCTATCTACGATTACCCATATACCGTCATGTCTCTGCCTTGATTCTGGCAGTGCTACCACAAAATCCATGAAAATATTCTATCATTTCCATTTTGGAATTTCCAACAGTTGGAGTAACATTCCAGGTCATTTGTGTTCAGCTTTAACTTGCTGACATTGTTGTGAAAATTCCTCGCAAGCGTACGAGTGTCAAGTTTTAATATAGTGATAAAATCAAGTATCGATCCCTCAGGGAGTAAAATGAAAATATTTAGTACTTGTAATTAGAATAGTCCAAACTTTATCTAGAAAATCAAACTTTGAGAATTTTGAAATTTAAATAAAATAATTAAGAGATTTAAAAGCACGCACACAACTTTCAGATTAAAAATCAATCAGAGAAAAATGGTCTAGAAGTATAGATTTCACCTGGTTTCAACAACAATCAATCATAATTAATTAATCTTCATGAATTTCAGTCAATTAATAGCCAAGAACACTTACGTGTATTATTCCCTCTCCCGAGTGCCGAATAAAATATGTCAACTACAATTCAATTCCAATATCCCTATTAAGAATCAAATTACAGTGATCAATTCAAAACTATGTTCTCTTTAAAAGCTCTGTTAAAATTATAAGCTCTCCCGAGTCAGATAAATAATTAACAGTGTATTTTCCAATGGTCCTATTCAAAATCTCCTCTCCCGAGTGCCAGATTTCAAATAAATATTACAAATCAATTATTGATCAGATAATTGAAAAGACAAGAAAAAACAATTAATCTAGAAAAAACTCAATTCAATAAAATCAAGAATTCAAGAAAGCGTCTACACCAAGTTCCATCCGACCTCTAGACTCTAAAAAATTAGTTCATAATAAAATTCTGAATAAAACAATAATCCATAAATTTAAACATATTCAGAATAAAATAAAAAATAAAAAAAACAAATCCGTCGTCGACGCCGTGTCCGGACTATCAAACTCCGTCTTCGTTCTTCACGATAAAGCTTCCAGAAATCCTTCAAGAAAAATCTCTCGATCAAACCTCTGATTTCTGTGTAATTGTTGTGGCGGCTCCCTCTCTCAGATTCTAATGTATTCCTTTTATATCGCATCTCAAAAGCCCACAAAATATAAAAGTTTCCGTCCGATAAAATATTTCCAAGTTTAGAAATTTCGCGACAAGCGCCCGCTCATCAGTCCACACGCCCGCGCATAGGCCTCTGTTCTCAAACTTCTCACCTTCCCAAGAACTTGAGCGATAGCTCTTCTTTGACTCTAATGGGAAGCGCTGATCTTTGGCCCAATAATATGGCCCAACACTATTCATCTTCTTTGTCTATACGTTTCTTTTCTTTTCTTTTCTTCTTTCTCTTCTAAACTTCTTATTTTCTCCTCAAAATTCCATAATTCACAAAATCTCCATAATTTCATACAATCACAAAAACAACAAAACACCCACATAAATCTGCTCGAAACAAATATTTAACAATTAAAAGCATATATAAATTAAGTGTATAAAATACACTTATCAAATACCCCCAAACTTAGACTTTTGCTAGTCCCGAGCAAAACTAATAAATTCCAAAAACTCATTCTATCAAACCAACAAGAATAGCCAAAAAATAATATGGAGCAATGGCCTCATCAATGATTTCAAAAAAATATCAAATCCAATCATGTCACACCTATTAACACTTGAAAGTTTTAATCATAACAAAATAACCGCATAAACTCACAATCTCCGCAACTCAAGTTCAAAACACCATTCTCCAAATTCAATTCAAACATTCATAGATCATGAGGTCTTTTCAAGGTAGCTAGGGATCAAAAATAGGATAATTATCAAAAACGCTCACAATCAGATAAATGCAACGAATAATAGTGAGTGCGTGTTTCGATCAAAATTCATAATCATTAAAAGCATCAATCAACAGTCCATATGCTAAATTCTCGCAACTCTTCTCCACTAGTATATTGAGCAACTGAGACTCGGTCAATAGGACTTATTCAGCTTATAATGTAAGGTCTGGCTCATGGCTACAAATGAAGGATAAGAATTCAAAATAAGGAGTAATTTATCATTATCAAACTCAATTACGACTCCTTTTTCATTCACAATTTCACTTCTATTTCAATTCACTTTATTTCTCAACTTTTTCACAATTCTCTCACAAATTCTTTTCTTTCACAACTTTTTCAACCACAATTTTCAACTCTTTTTTCTACTACCTTTTTTTCATCTTTTCAATTCATCCACCACACCAATCCTTTTTTCACAAATAAAGCTAGGAGCATACAACATTTTATCATTCAAATTACTCCCTTAAAGGTAGGAAATAGTGTATAGGCTAATTAGGTAGTCAATGTAGGATCTTGAAATAATGACGAATGGGGGCTTAATCACACATTTACACGCATGCCATTCGATTTTCAATAAAGCTCAAACAAGGTACTAGGGATAAAATAGTAATAGGTAGCTTGAAAGGCTCAAACGAATTCAGAAAAATCGCCTAAATCATTCCTAATCTCAGTTTTGCCCGTATTTCGCCTCGAAGAGTGTTCGAACTAGTTCTAGACAAGTCTCAATCCACAATTAAATCATACAAATTCAATCAGTGCAGAAAAAGAATAATCATCAGCAGTTAAAGATGATTTTCACAACAAATTCAGAATTTTCTCGTACCTCAATGTACTAATATACAAGTGTAGCTCAAATGGGCAACTAAGGATAAAATCAATGAAAAGTAGGCCCAAAAATTTCAAACAATGCCTCAATCATATCTATGTCTGTATGTCTCAAAAAATCATATTCAAGCATTAATCACAGAGTATATAGGAAATTGTTCATCTAATTGGTTCCATTTTTTCAAAAATATTTGTCAGATAGGTAGACAATCATGGATTTCAGTTATAGCACAAAAATATTTTTCATTGGCCATGCATCCATTTCTTTCTCAACTCAATTCAACTCAACTCAACAAAAACAACAATTAAAAATTTTATCTATAAAGCACACAATAAAATTCAACTACTCAACTATCAACCAAACAACTAAATCACTAAATCAAAAACTAATTCTCCCCCCCAAACTTAATGTAATCATTGTCCCTAATGATTAAAAATAATAAAAAGAACAAGGGACTCATACCTTCGACACCGAGCATTAGGACTCGGCATCATCATCATCATCTCCATGGAACGAAGGTGCAGCAGCAGCAATATCATCAGAAGACCACTGCGGAGGAGCTGGATAAGGCACAACAGTGGGCAGATAATTCTGGGCAAGAGCGGAAGTGAAGTCATGCATATATGTCATATGTGCTCGCATCATCTTCCACTGCTTCTTAATCTGAGAAAGCACGGCCGTAGAATCATCACAAGTAGAATACTCAGGGGCCGGATGTGTTGGTAGTGACATAGGTCCTTCCAAATGGGAAGGTGCTGGCTCAAAGTGTGGTAGTGGCTCCGAGGGTTGCGGTGGTTCAGCTGCCTGTTCAGAAGTACTGGCTGCTTTCTTCTTCTTGTCCCGTCTCAATGCACCAGTAATTCTTATAGGACCTCGAATTGGAAGAATCCACTCTGTATCATCCCACACAACACCAGCTAACCGGAAAAGTTGAGTAATCAAAGACGAGTGGGGTAAACTGATAGTCGAGGAACCCCTAACTGCAGCAATAATAGACTCCTGAATTACTCTCCCAGCATCAATGGATTTCCCTGTCACAATGCAGTACACCAGTCCAGCTCTAACCTTAGTCACATCGGATGTATGCCCAGATGGCAACATCTTGGCAGCCACAAACTCATGCCAATTATTCGCTTCTCGTCGAAGAAATATGGATGGAAATGTAACAACTTCATCCTTCGCATTCTTCTTCCATTCCGCCCCATCTTCACACAAGGTCTGAAGTACAATGTTATCTGGATATGACTGATCCTTGAATACCTCATACTCATCATCTGCAATGTCCAAATCTGGCATTTCATAAAGGCTGTTAATTGTACTCTTATCAAAAGGCACCAATTTCCCTCGAACTTGAACTTTCAGATTCACGTCTTTGACCATCAAATTTGCATAAAACTCATGAATCAATGATATAACAGCATCTGGTGGACTCCTCACAAATGTCTCCCAACCTCTTCTCTTAGCTTCAATTAACGCCGGTGCACTATGCTCTCTCAAACTCATTTCTCTTTCTTTGTGCATCCCTTGCTCCATTACATCAAAACAATACTCCTCTGCTGTGGCATTCCAAAATCTGTGTCTATCATATGAAGCAGCAGAGGACGAAGAAATTGCTCCTTTCCCTTTGGTTTTCGGTGGCATTGTAACTCAATAATTCAACTCAATTCAAATCAAATGCCTCAAACAATGCAATAAACTCCCAACAATTCCAGCAACCAACGTTCAAATATAACCCAAGCAATTCAACAAACACTTGGTAGGCACGAATAAAATGATATAGAATTTCTCTGCATCAAACGTACTCCACTCCACAACTCAGACAACCCAATAGCCTCAAATCACAACATTTATCAAAAATCAAATGTAAGAGATAAAATTTCAGCTTTTGTACCGTTCACCAATACATTTTCCAAATTCTTCAAATTCCCAGAAACAAGTGAATTCCCAGAAACAAGCGTAGATGGAGCAAGTCTGCCTTGTAATTAAGATCACAAGCCTTGAGATGATGATATTTTGTTGAGTAGAAGATTTACGATGATCATGCCAGTGCGTGAGATTTAAAGATGGACTCGAACGAGGGATCGTGATTTAAGTCTGGGAGGAGTAGACTCTGGAATGGGCTTTTAAACTCCTGAAGTAATGAGTGCGCGATAGCGCCTAAACATGCGCTATTTAATCGCGCGATAGCGCTTATGTGGCGTTGTAAAGTAGCGCGATAGAGCTTGAGATAGCGCTATTGGTAAGCGCGATAGCGCCTGAATTGGAGGGGTGTAGGAGCGCGGTTGGTGAGCGCGGTTAGAGAGCGCGATAGCGCATAAAGCTTGCGCTGCTGGAGTGCGCGATAGCGCATGCTTCTTGCGCTGGTATAGAGAGCGATAGCGCATGGTGAGGCGCTGTTCGTATAGCTTCAGTGCGTAGAGTGGAGGCGGGCGCGCATAAGCCTCTGATTTCAACTCCCAAATCTTGAGCGGACGCCTCAAATCTTGGGCGAGCGCCCATAATGCGCTGCAAGAAGACAAAAATCTTGAAAAATAATTCAACAATTTTAAAAATTAGGCCTCCAAAATTATCAACAATAATTCAAAAATCATAAAATTAACTAATGAGCAAAAATAAATAAAAAAAATAAAACAAAAATTTTGGGTTGCCTCCCAAAAAGCGCTTGGTTTAGAGTCGCCAGCCCGACTTTCAAAGTATTAAGTCTTCCCTTTCTCTTTCACGCGCCAAATAAATTCCACGAACCGCCATTTAAATTTTGATTTTTTCGTGGCCTTCTTTGGTGGTTTTGGCGCTCTCTCATTCGATGAATCAACCGCAATGTCGGCTCTTGAACGACCCTCCAACTTCATAACCGGCTCTATCAAGCATAATTTTTCAACAGGGGTGTTAGATGACTTCATGAATATATTAAAAATTACACTCTCACCGTCCACACCCATCGACAATGCACCTCTCTTCACCTCTATCTTGGCATCGGCAGTGGCCAAAAAAGGTCTCCCCAATATAAGGGGCATGTTTGCATCCTCCTCCATATCTAACACAACAAAATCCGCTGGAAAAATAAATTTATCTACTTTTACCAAAACATCTTCAATGATTCCAAGCGGATATGTGATAGATCGATCAGCCAACTGCAACGCGATCATGGTTGGCTTCACCTCACCAAGTCCTAAGCTCCTGAAAACAGACAAAGGCATGAGATTAATGCTAGCTCCTAAATCGCAAAGTGCATTATTAAAATAGGAAGAGCCAATAGTGCAAGAAATAGTAAAACTCCCTGGATCTTTAAGCTTTTGTGGCATATTCTTTTGGAGCACAGCACTGCACTCTTCCGTTAAATTCACTACCTCGTTCTCTAGCAGCCTCCTCTTCTTGGACATCACCTCCTTGATGAACTTCGCATAATTCGGCATTTGCTCCAAAGCTTCAGCAAAGGGAATGTTGATGTGAATCTTCTTAAAAATCTCCACGAATTTGGAGAACTTCTCATCCAATGCTTTCTTCTTGAACCTCTGCGGGTAGGGGAGTGGAGGCTTATACATCGGTTTTGGCTCTGGGTTTGGCTCCGGTTTTGGCTCCTTCTCCTCAACTTTTTCCTCAAATTTCTTCTCTTCAACAGTAGGTTCTTGAATTCCAACTTCTTTTCCACTTCTCAACTCTATGGAATTGCACTGCTCCTTGGGATTTACCTCAGTATTGCTAGGGAACTGGCCGCGGTTGTTGTCCTTCAGTGCGTTCGCCAACTGCCCTATGCTGGTTTCCATGGATTGCAACATAGCACCCATGTTGGCCATGTGCGTCTCCAAACTGTCAAGTCGAGACTGAGTTCTTGCCATCCTCTTACCTGATTCCTGCACAAAAGTACTAACCACATCCTCCAACGACTGTTTACCCTCATCCTTGTTTGTATTGAATCCCGAAGGATTCAGCACATTTTTATTGTTAGCATACGAAAAATTTTCATGATTACGCAAGCTAGGATGATAAGTATTTGGGACAGGGTTACCTCTATAGCCTCCATATCCTCTGTAGCCATTTGGATTTATATAATTGACTTGCTCTATGGCCGATGATCCTTCAACTCCAGTTGAATCTGCAACATTAATTTTATTCAAAGAAGCTACCTGTGTAGTCAGTGCAGATAATTGAGCAGTGATGGACGTGAGAGGATCCACTGCATACACTCTAGTCGGCTTCTTTACTCCTATACGCTCAGATGGCCATTGGAAACTATTGACCGTCATCTCCTCCAACATATCATAAGCCTGAACATGATCCTTCGCAAATATAGTACCTCCAGCCGCTGAGTCCACATTCATTCTCGTAGGCGCATTCAGTCCGTTGTAAAACCACTCAATCTGTTCCCAATCTGCAAAATTGTGGTTAGGACAACGTCTTAATAATTCTTTATACCTTTCCCACGCCTCGTATAACTGTTCAGTGTCCATCTGCCGGAAGGTACTGATCTCAATCTTTAGTTGAGTGGTTTTGGCAGGAGGAAAATATTTTGCAAGAAATTTTTCTGCCATCACCTCCCAAGTAGTGATGCTTCCAAGCGGCAGTGATTGCAACCAACTTCTGGCTTGATCCCTGAGAGAAAACGAAAACAAGCGTAAGCGTATAGTATCCTCAGACACACCATTAATTTTTACCGTATCGGTTATCTCCAAAAAGGTGTGTAGGTGTAGATAAGGATCGGCAGTGGCACTCCCATTAAATTGGTTCTGTTGAACCATGTTGATCAATGCAGGCTTCAGCTCAAAATTGTTTGCATTGATAGTTCCTCGAGCGATTCCAGAATAGTGAGCCTGGATCGTAGGTCTGAAGTGATCTCTAATAGGCACTAGGAGAGCTTGGTTTTCTTCTTGTTCAGCCATTCTTTCAAGTTCTTCTCTTCTAGCTCGTCTTAAAGCATGCGCAGTACGCTCGATCTCCGGATCAAACAGTAGAGAATTAGAACTTTGAGATCATCGCATAGACTGCAATTAAAAATAAGAAGAAATTAATTAGCAACTAAAAAAATAAAATAAAAAACTCTAAATTAAAATCTAGACTAATTGGTAACAAGACTAAAAAAAATAATCAAATTTACTCCCCGGCAACGGCGCCAAAAACTTGTTGTGAAAATTCCTCGCAAGCGTACGAGTGTCAAGTTTTAATATAGTGATAAAATCAAGTATCGATCCCTCAGGGAGTAAAATGAAAATATTTAGTACTTGTAATTAGAATAGTCCAAACTTTATCTAGAAAATCAAACTTTGAGAATTTTGCAATTTAAATAAAATAATTAAGAGATTTAAAAGCACGCACACAACTTTCAGATTAAAAATCAATCAGAAAAAAATGGTCTAGAAGTATAGATTTCACCTGGTTTCAACAACAATCAATCCTAATTAATTAATCTTCATGAATTTCAGTCAATTAATAGCCAAGAACACTTACGTGTATTATTCCCTCTCCCGAGTGCCGAATAAAATATGTCAACTACAATTTAATTCCAATATCCCTATTAAGAATCTACTTGCAGTGATCAATTCAAAACTATGTTCTCTTTAAAAGCTCTGTTAAAATTATAAGCTTTCCCGAGTCAGATAAACAATTAACAGTGTATTTTCCAATGGTCCTATTCAAAATCTCCTCTCCCGAGTGCCAGATTTCAAATAAATATTACAAATCAATTATTGATCAGATAATTGAAAAGACAATCAATTCTAAAAAAAACAATTAATCTAGAAGAAACTCAATTTAATAAAATCAAGAATTCAAGAAAGCGTCTACACCAGGTTCCATCCGACCTCTAGACTCTAAAAAATTAGTTCATAATAAAATTCTGAATAAAACAATAATCCATAAATTTAAACATATTCAGAATAAAATAAAAAATAAAAGAAACAAATCCGTCGTCGACGCCGTGTCCGGACTATCAAACTCCGTCTTCGTTCTTCACGATAAAGCTTCCAGAAATCCTTCAAGAAAAATCTCTCGATCAAACCTCTGATTTCTATGTAATTGTTGTGGCGGCTCCCTCTCTCAGATTCTAATGTATTCCTTTTATATCGCATCTCAAAAGCCCACTCAAAAGCCCACAGAATATAGAAGTTTCCGTCCGATAAAATATTTCCAAGTTCAGAAATTTCGCGACAAGCGCCCGCTCATCAGTCCACACGCCCGCGCATAGGCCTCTGTTCTCAAACTTCTCACCTTCCCAAGAACTTGAGCGATAGCTCTTCTTTGACGCTAATGGGAAGCGCTGATCTTTGGCCCAATAATATGTCCCAACACTATTCATCTTCTTTGTCTATACGTTTCTTTTCTTTTCTTTTCTTCTTTCTCTTCTAAACTTCTTATTTTCTCCTCAAAATTCCATAATTCACAAAATCTCCATAATTTCCTACAATCACAAAAACAACAAAACACCCACATAAATCTGCTCGAAACAAATATTTAACAATTAAAAGCATATATAAATTAAGTGTATAAAATACACTTATCAGACATACATGAAACTTGGAGACAAACTCTGCAAAATCCTTCTTCATTTCGTTCCACCAAAAATTCCCTTTTAGATCCCTATACATCTTCGTACTTCATGTATGTAGTAAACACTTAGACTTAAGGGATTCGAACATCACTTCTTTTCGAAGATCCTCGATTTCTTGTGCACAAAGCCGTTCTTTCATCCAAATGACTCCCTTGTCATCATCCACTTGAAATTCTGGATACTTTCCTTCCTTTACTTGATCTTTACGCTTAGTCAACGATGGTCTTGGTCTTGACTCAATTTTACCGTTTCCCAAAGACATGGTTGGGATGATAACGAAGCTAGGACCTTTTTGCCCATGTTCTTCTAACTTAACGCGTCAACCACTTTGTTGGCTTTGCCTGGATGGTAACTTACGGTTAGGTCATAGTCCTTTAGGAGTTTGATCCATCACATATGTCTCATATTCAGCTCTTTCTACGTGAACAAATACTTGAGACTTTGATGATTGGGGAAAATCTCACTTGACACCATATAGATAGTTCCTCCAAATATTTATTCTGAAAACCACACCAGCTAACTTGAATTCGTGAGTTGGGTAGTTTTGCTCATAGGATTTCAGTTGCCTCGATGCATAAAGAATTACTCTTCCTTCTTTCATACCATAAACCTTCTTTCAATGCATCAATATATATTCAAAAAAATTTTCTTTCATCAGGTAGCACTAGCACTGGTGTATTCGCTAACTTCTCCTTCAAGGTTTTTAAACTCCTTTCACATTCTTCAACTAATCGAATTTTGATTTTTTTTTGGGAGTTTGGTAAGCGGTATAGCTTTTGAAGAAAAACCTTCAACGAATTTTCGGTAATAGCCTGCTAATCCTAAGAAACTTCAAATTTCGTTCACTATTTTTGGTCTAGGCCAATCCGTATTGCTTCCACCTCTTGGGGTCTACCAAAACTTCGTCTGTTGAGATTATATGTCCCAAGAATACCACGCTCTTCAGCCAAAATTCACATTTCTTGAATTTGGCATACAACTTCTTTTCCCTTAAGGTTTTTAGTGTAGCACAGAGGTGACCTTTGTGGTATTCTTTTCTAGGTGAGTAAACAAGGATGTCATCGATAAATACCAACACGAACCTATTAAGAAATGGTTTGAACACTCAGTTAATCAGGTCCATAAATGCCTCTGTAGCATTGGTCAATCTGAACGACATTAATACAAACTCTTAGATTCCATTTCTTATTCAAAAATCCGTCTTCGGAATATACTCTACCTTAACCTTCAATTGATGGTAGTCTGACCTAATATCAAGTTTGGGGAGAACAGTAGCTCCCTTGAAGTGATCGAACAAGTTGTCTATCCTTGAAAGAGGGTACTTGTTTTTTATCGTGATCTTGTTGAGCTTTTCTATAGTCTATGCACAACCGCATGCTTCCTTCCTTCTTCTTGACTAATAATACTGGAGCTTCCCATGGGGATGCGCTTGGTCTGACTTGTTTCTTATCCAACAGTTCTTCAGTTGCTCTTTTAATTCCTTGAGTTCTGATAGAGCCATTTGGTATGGGGACTTTGAAATCGGTGCAGCACCAAGTTCCAAATAAATCTCGAACTCGATTTCCCGGTGTGGAACCATCTTGGGAAATTCTTCTGGGAAGACATCAGGAAATTCTTGTACGATAGGTATATCTTCTATCTTGAGATCCACTTTTTTTTTCACCTCGCTTATCGCGGCAAGATAAACTTCTTCGCCACAATAGTTGCGATGGTCTTAAGGTCTTCTCTATTAAAGCTAAGTCATGGTGGTAGATTCTCGTCTTCTTTGTGGTTGACATGGCGATTGCTATAGCACAGGTAGCGGTTATTTGTTAAGGGTCTACCGGTCATTTCCTATGTCGAATGAGATTTTCCAGAAATTTTCCAAAAATAGAAAATTTTGAGATCTTCTTAGGGTCGAAACTATAGATAACAACGAGTATGGGACATTCGACAGAATAAAATTCCGAGTTTCCTACAAAAAGTTATGGGTCATCCATAATTCTCTTGAAATAGCAAAAACGCGAATTCGGAGGCTCAAACGATTAAATTCAGTTGAAAACCATCATGGGTTATAAAAATTATGAGTTTGATTCATTGGGTCATTTCGGGTCAGGATACGTTGGGCTTGGGTCTAAATTTGACGACATCAAATTTTTCTGTACGGAATCCCTTCCTGATTATGAACCTGGTGGCTTTGATGCCACTTAAATGTCACGCTCCAAGATCGAGACGTGTCAGCGGCGTTGTTTCAAATTCACACAAATTATAAAAACAACCATCCTCGTAGTACAGTCTATACCAAACCGGTCTTTTTTCATAAATAAATTCCAAAATAAAATCTTTACAACTTGTAAATAAAAAAACGAATAAAACTTTACGGAAGCGTATAATAACATCAAAATAATAAAAGTAATAAATGTAATAAACCAAAATAATTAACCAAAACCAAATCAAAAGTCTCTTCCTATCACCATCTCCAAAACATGTCTTATTCCTGATCCTCTAAGTGTTCTTCTATATCTTCTGGAAGGGAAAAAGTAAGAGGTGAGCGATCTGGGTGTCGCTCAGCAAGTGGGGGCCGATCGATCATACGAACATTTAAAATATACATATGTATATTCATTTGGAAAAAACTCATACTTGGATTCCATGCATGACATATTTCAAAACATATTCATATCATAGCATGTCTTATTATATCATAGCAGAAACATCATAACGAAACTTTCCTTGGTCCGACACAGAAATTCATCTCCTTATTCGTGAATAAATGATCATTTCCCTATATATAATCTCTCTAAGTGGTGAGGTCATTGATTGAGTCTTATTACCCACCGCATCAGGACCGTAATTTATTCATGGTTCAAAAATTTCCTTTTCAATCCTAATTCGAGTCATAACAGTGCGAAAAAACTTTTAACAAAATCGCATGAAGAATAGGAATTACATAACAATATTTCAAAAGATATCATGAACAATTGAAATTTTAAATCATAAATATTATTTTAAAACACAAAGCCCACTTACAGATTCTATTCGTGTGAGATCGAACTACTTGAATTGGTGCAACTTTTATCTTTCAAAAATTCAGTCAATGTTAAGAATGATCAGAGACATATCAAACCGTCGGATCAACATGAAATTTTGTCTAGAAATTCCTAAGGACGTTATCTTGATTGTGAACTTTTGTGAAATTTCCTCGCAAGCGTACGAGTGTCAAGTTTTAGTATAGAGAAAGAGAGAGTGTCGATCCCACAGGGAGTAAAATGAAAAGATTCAATACTTGTAATTAAAATAGTCTTAATTTTATCTAGAAAATCAAACTTCGAGAATTTTTGCAGAATAAATAAAATAAATAAATAGAAATTATCAAGCTCACACACACACAAATTTCGAGGAATTATCAATCAGAGAAAAATAACCCAGAGGTTTTGATTTCACTTGGTCTCGACAATATTCAATCCTAATTAATCTATTTTATGAATTTCCTTCGATTAATAACCAAAAACACTTAGATTATTCTATTCCCCTCTCCCGAGCAACAAATAGAGTGTATCAACTACAATTCGATTTCAATATCCCTATTAAAAAATCTAGATGTAGTGATAGGTGTAAAATGATGTTCCTTAAAGGTTCTATTAAAGCTATATACTCTCCCGAGCTATATAAACAATTAACAGTGTAGTTCCTATTGATCCTACTCAAAATCCCCTCTCCCGAGCAATGATTCTAAGTAAATATAACAACTCAATTTATGGCCAATAAATTAAGAAGACATTCAATTCTAGAAACACAATTAATCTATAGAAATTCAATTTATTAAAATCAAAGATTCATGAATATGTCTCAACCAAGCTACGTCAACCTCTAGACTAGAAAAGTTTAGTTCATGCTCGAATTCAATAAAAACCAAATAATGTTTAATATCTCAAACATAATTCAACAATCAATAGAAAATAAAAAGAAGAAACAAAGCCGTAGTCTTTCTTCCGTGTCCGGTCGAAAAGTATTCGTCTTCGTTCCAAGCAATCTTCAGTTCTTCAACTCCAAAAACTCACAGAGTGCTCTCTCGAATATTGTGTGTACTGGTGGCTGATAGATCATTCCTATGACTCCGAAAAATCCCTTAAATATGATCTAACAATCGTCCAAAATAATACCAAAGATATCCCCAAAGTTTCCATAAACAATCGGACTCTAATATTCCAAACAGACGACGGCGCGGGCGCGCCGGAAACAGGGCGGGCGCCCTCTCAATTCGCAAAACATACTTTTAAACATTCCTCAACGGCGCGGGCGCGCCTAGGGTCAGCGCGGGCGCGCTCTCAGCTCGACTTTTCTTCATGAGCTCTTCAGTAATAGCGCGGGCGCGCCTAAGGCTAGGGCGGGCGCCCCTCCAGCTCGAACTCAGCCTTTTTTTTTCTCTTTTCCAACTCTTGAATTTTCTTGTAAACTTCCATCTTGTAAGCTTATTTCCACTTGAACACATCGAAGTCCATAACTTTCTACAAACACAAAAACAACAACAATTTCACGCAATATCTACCAATAAATTTCAAAAGTCAAGTAAAACCATATACAAATTAAGTGCACAAAATGCACTTATCAAATTCCCCCAAACTTGAACTTTTTTTCGTCTCGAGCAAAACTAACACAAACTCCACTCAATTGCAAAAACAACAACCATGAAGAATGACTATGGATTAATGACCTCAGTATGGAATTCCAAAACAATTTAAATCCAATCATCTCAGCCCTACTAACACTTGAAAAGTAAGATAGTCAGAAAAATAATTCAACCTCATAAACTCATAAACTCCGCAACTCACGTTTCAAAATACTCTTCTCTTAACTCAATTCAAACATTCACAAATCATGAGGACTTTCATGGTCGAACAGGATCAAATTCAAGGATATATCATCACAACCACACTCAACTGGTTTAATTCAAAGAACGTAGTGTGTGCGTATTTCGATAAACAATTCATAATCATTAAAGTTTCAATCAACAATCCATAGGCTAAATTCTCACAACCCCTCTTCACTAGTATATTAGGCAACTGTGACTCGGTTAATAGGACTTAATAAGCTTATAATGCAAGGCCTGGCTCATGGTTACAAATGAAGGAAAAGAATTCAAATAAGGAGTAATTCATATTTATGCTCAAACTCTAATGTCAACTCCCTTTCATTCACAACTTCACACTTATTTCTCTTCATTGATTTTTCAATTTTTCTCACAACTTCTTTCAACTCTCTTTTACAACTTTTCCAACCACATTTTTTTTATCTTCTACTACCTCTTTTCATCTTTTCAATTCATCCACCACACCATTCCATTTTTCACAAATAAAGCTAGGAGCATACAACAGTTTAGCATTCAAATTATTCCCTTAAAGGTAGGAAATAGTGTATAAGCTATTCAGGTAGTAAATGTAGGACCTTGAAATAATGACGAATGGGGGTTTAATCACACGTTTACACGCATGCCATTCGATTTTCAATAAAATTCAAACAAGGTACTAGGGATAACATGTATAATAGGTAGCTTGAAAGGCTCAAACGAATTCAAAAAAATCGCCTAAATCATTCCTAATCACAGTTTTGCCCGTATTTCGCCTCAAGGGGTGTCTGAACTAGTTCTAGACAAGTCTCAATCCACAATTAAATCATACAAATCTCAATCAGTGCAGAAAGGAATAATCATCAGCAGTAAACGATGATTTTCACAAGTAGTTTCAGAATTCTCGTACCTCTATGTACAAATATGCGTGTAAGCTCAAATGGGCAACTAAGGATAAACTGATTCAATAAAATTCAAGGCCCAAAAAAAAATCTAAACAATGCCTCAATCATTTTTATGTTTGTCTGTCTCAAGATTCAGATTCAAGCAAAATCACAGAATATATAGGAGTTCAATTGTTCACTTGGTTCCGTTTATTTAAAAATTTTGTCAGCTAGGCAGGTAGTCATGGACTTTAGTTACAAAACAAAAATTAACATCATTGGCCATCAATCCATATCATTATGATTTCTCAACATCATTCACCAAAAACCACAACTACATAAATTTCTCAAAATTTTCTCAAATTCAGCCACACACCAACACAACACAACTCCTAAGAACCAAACAACTAAAATAAAAACAAAACAAAACCAAAAGCAACTAAATAAAAACAATAAAAGTCAGAACTGACACAACTCCCCCAAACTTAGTACATTCATTGTCCTCAAGGAATTAAAACACGAAAGCATAAAGGACATGTACCACAAACAACGACCGTTAGTGGTCGTTGCCATCATCAGCGGCATCATCATGGGATGGACCAGAAGGGCCAAAAGTGGGCGGCCACTGTGGATACAGAGGAAATGGATGAGTCGAACTAGCAGCCTGTGGAAACTGATGTCTCAAAGCATCTGTAAAATCCATCATGTAGTCCATAAAGACACCAGTAGTCTGCTGAAATGTCCGAAACTCTTGACGGTGCGCTCTCAATTCATCCTCCAGAATAGCAACACGATCGGGCGCAACAGGGGGTGCTTGAGGTCGGGGTGCAGGGCCGCTTCGTGCAGCTGCTCGCTCATTAAAATCTCGCCTCTCAGCGCGAGTTCGGTGCTCAGAAGCCGGTATCATGCGAAAAGGAGTATGACAAGCAATAGGAGCAGTAGCTTTCAACAATTCTTCATTTTGGCCCCACTCAACTCCAGCTGCTTCACAAAGATCAGTGATAAGTGCGGGCAAAGAAAACCTGCCAGTCGTCTTACCGGCCGCCACACCCTGAATAGTTGCTTGACAAATCTGTCCCAAGTCGATTGTTTTGCCCTCCAAAATACAATAAACAAGAATCGCTCATTCTCGTGTCACCTCATGCTCGTGGTCAGTTGGTTTAAGATGAGCACACACAAAGTTGTACCATAGCTTAGCATCAGGAATTAGCTCGGTCTTCTTCAACTTAGAAGGCTGATGATCACGGCCCATGCGCCATTCCGCGCCCGGAACACAAATACGGCTCAGAATCTCCGCGTAATCCACTTCATTCGCTCGGTACTCCGCATACTCATCGTGAAATACTGGTGGAAGATTGTACAGGGTGTTAATAGTGTGAGCATCAAAAGGCACCAGCTGTCCTCGGACAAGCACTTTCAACTGCATGTGCTTTACTTTCAAGTTCGCATAAAATTCACGAACGACTGGGACGACTGCATCCTGAGGTGGCTTAACAAAATTTAACCATTGACGCCCATTCACAGCCCTACCAATTGTATGCAAAAACTCATCGTTCCCAAATCCCAATGTCGTGTCAAACCCACGCTCCGATAATATCGTTTTGCCTAGACAATTTTGATAATGCTGTTCGGCACTCTCATTCCAGAAATGCTACGGCTCAGGCTCCGGATTAGCATGAGAAGAGGATGCAACAGATTTTTGTTTCTTCTTTGGTGCCATGAATAAAACACATAGTGTGCACCACAAGTCACGCACAAATAACCAATTTACCTCAATCAAAACTTCCCAAAACTTAAATCTAATCCACAATCCACACACAACAACAAACGCTTCCGCAACAATCCAATAGAATTCACACTTCAAAGATCGATTAATCAATTAATAGTTCAAGACCCACGAATCGCACGAGTAGAATTTGCGAAATACTCACCACCCAAAACAATTGTAGAAATACCAAAAGAATGACTTACTCCATATGAGTCCGAGAAGAGTAGGTAATCAAAAGCTTCCCCAATGTACAATCCTCCAAAAATTAAAAGAGGCATGCCCTGGATAAAAGTGGTTCGACCGTCCCGCATCAAATAGATGATGAAAGAAATTAGATTGTGGGGGTTTTGGAGATGACGAGATACACGAGTCGATTATAACAATAAAAGAGGGGAAGAATTCGTGAGGAAGAAAGTGGACAAGAAATTAGGGAAAAAAAAATTTGGGAGAAAGGAAAGAAAAGAGTAGGTTAAATGGAAGAAATCGGTGATGGGGCGGGCGCGCGAGTGGTAAGGGCGGACGCGCCTTCGATGTGTTTTATGAGTTGTGGAATAGCAGGGGCAGGGCGGGCGCGCGACTGATAAGGGCGGGCACGCCTACATCTCGAACATTTTTCCAAAAATATGGTAAGGGACGGCGCGGGCGCGCTGAAAACGGGGCGGGCACGTCTTGAGCTCGAAAAATTTCACAAAATCATTGCAGGAGAGGCGCGGGCGCGCCTAAGATCAGAGTGGGCGCCCCTCAATCTCGAGAAAAGTTGATTGGATTGAATACGTTATTGCGCGGGCGCGCCTGTAGTTGGGGTGGGCGCGCCTTCGACTCGAGATTAGCATCCAAAATACTGAAAAATCAAAGAAAAAAAACAAATTACTTCCAAAACAACGAAATTAACAGTAAAAACTAAAAAAAAAAAATTAAAACGAGAAAGCGAAGACAAAAACTAAAAAAAAATTTGGGTTGCCTCCCAAACAGCGCTTGGTTTAACGTCTTCAGCCTGACTTGCACCAGTCTTTAGTTAGGATCATTAAGCAATGCGCTGGATGCGGGTGGTACTTCATTGCCAAAGAAGTGCTTGACTCTCTGCCCATTGACCTTGAAAACTCTTCCATCTGTACATCGCAATTCAATGGCACTATGTGGATAAACAGTCTCAACGAGAAACGGCCCTGACCATCGCGATTTCAAATTCCCTGGAAATAATTTCAACCGAGAGTTAAATAGGAAAACTCTCTGACCCTTTTCGAATTCCCTATGCACAATGACTTTATCATGCCACTTCTTTGTTTTCTCTTTGTAGATCTTGGCATTCTCATATGCTTCACTTCGGAATTCATCCAATTCATTCAGCTGTAGTTTCCGCAACTCTCCGGATGCTTCGAGATCCATGTTTAGCTTCTTGATGGCCCAAAACGCCTTGTGCTCCAATTTCAACGGTAAATGACATGCCTTACCAAAAACCAGCCTATAGGGAGACATCCCAATGGGTGTTTTGAATGCAGTGCGGTAGGCCCAAATGGCGTCATCTAGCTTGATTGTCCAATCTTTCCGATTTGTCTTAACCGTTTTCTCCAAGATTTGCTTGATTTCCCGGTTAGAGATCTCCGCTTGGCCATTGGTTTGAGGATGGTATGCACACGCCACCTTATGCCTAACACCATACTTCGTGAGCAAGGTATTAAAAATCTTATTGCAGAAATGCGTAGCTTCATCACTGATTATTTCTCGTGGAGTTCCAAACCGCGTGAAGATATTCTTTTGAAAAAATTTAACTACAACACGAGATTCATTAGTTGAGGTGGCAATGGCTTCCACCCATTTCGAAACGTAATCAACTGCTAACAAAATATAAGTGTACCCAAAAGAAGGGGGAAAGGGACCCATAAAATCAATACCCCACACATCAAATAATTCTACTTCTAAAATATTTGTGAGGGGTAATTCATGCCTTCTTGAAATATTTCCCGTTCTTTGACACTTATCACATGATTTCACCAAGGTATAACTATCTTTAAACAACGTAGGCCAATAAAAACCAGATTGTAATACCTTAGCAGCAATTTGGGTGGGTCCAAAATGTCCTCCATAGGGGGAGGAATGGCATTGTTCCAAAATTTCATTTGCCTCTTGCCCTGCCACACATCTCCGAATCACTTGATCGGCACAACGTTTGAAAACATAGGGATCATCCCACAAGTAGAACTTAATGTCATGGAAAAACTTCTTCTTTTGATGTCTATTCAACTCTGGAGGCATAGCACCACAAGACAAGAAATTTGCAATATCAGCAAACCATGGAATAAAGGAACTTACCTCAAAGATTTGTTCATCCGGAAACAATTCCTTTATGCTCTCCTCCTCCTTCACGTCTTCTAGCTCCAATCTTGACAAGTGATCAGCAACTTGATTTTCGCTACCCTTCTTGTCCTTGATCTCAAAATCAAACTCTTGTAAAAGTAGAATCCACCTTATCAAGCATGGCTTGGCATCCTTTTTGGCAAACAAGTAGCGAATTGCTGCATGGTCAGTATAAACAACTACTTTAGTACCAATTAAATATGGACGAAATTTATCAAAAGCAAAGACTACTGCAAGCATCTCTTTTTCGATGGTAGTGTAGTTTTGCTGTGCGGCATCCATGGTGTGACTGGCGTAATATATAGCTCTGAAAATCTTATCTCTCCTTTGGCCTAATACCGCGCCCACTGCATAGTCACTAGCATCGCACATAAGCTCAAAGGGCTCCTTCCAATCTGGCACAATCATGATGGGTGCTGTGGTCAATGCCGTCTTGATCTTTTCAAAGGCCTGCAAACAATCATCATCAAAAATGAATGTAGAATCTTTTTCAAGTAAATTACACAGGGGTTTTGTGATTTTAGAAAAATCTTTGATGAAACGCCGATAAAACCCTGCATGGCCTAAAAAACTTCTGATGCCCTTGATATTCTTCGGAGGTGGAAGCTTCTCTATTGCAACCACTTTGGCTCGATCCACCTCTAATCCATTGGATGACACTTTATGTCCAAGGACAATGCCCTCTTGAACCATGAAGTGACATTTTTCCCAGTTAAGAACTAAATTCTTTTCTTGGCACCTCTGCAAAACAAGAGACAGATTATGCAAGCAATGATCAAAAGAGGAACCAAATACTGAAAAGTCATCCATAAACACTTCCATCACGTCCTCCACCATATCTGCAAAAATCGCCATCATACACCGCTGAAAAGTTGCAGGTGCATTACACAGTCCAAATGGCATCCTCCTGAAAGAAAACGTGCCATAGGGACACGTAAAAATAGTTTTCTCCTGATCTTTCGGTGCTATAGCAATTTGATTATAGCCTGAATAACCATCTAAGAAACAGTAATATCAATAACCAACAAGTCTATCAAGCATTTGATCAATAAAAGGAAGTGGAAAATGATCTTTACGAGTAGCTTTATTCAACTTCCTATAATCTATACAAACTCGCCAGCCAGTTACTGTACGTGTGGAGATTAACTCATTATTCTCGTTCTTAACCACAGTAATCCCACCCTTCTTAGGCACCACTTGAACAGGAGATACCCAACTACTGTCAGAAATAGCATAAATCACTCCCGCATTCAACAGCTTTAAAAATTCTTTCTTAACTACCTCTTTCATAGCGGGATTCAACCTTCTCTGATGATCAACATAAGGAGTATACGACTCTTCCATCAAAATTTTATGCATGCAAATTGTTGGACTAATACCCTTAATGTCAGAAATTGACCATCCTAGAGTTGTTTTAAAATTTCTCAGAACTCTCAACAACTTATCTTTTTCTACAGCAGACAAATGAGCAGATATAATAACAGGACAATTAGAATTTTCACCAAGAAATTCATAACATAAGTGCGCAGGCAATGCTTTCAGATCATGAGTTTCAGGGGATACCTCTGGTGCACTATTTTCCAAAGTTTTAGATTCCTTAGAACTCACCATTTTTTCTTTCGGAGCGCTGTCTAGGAATACTTTTTGTTCATGTAACTCCCAATCCTCTTCCTTCTTAACCATCTCGTCCGCCACCAAACATCGTTCGAGCGGATCCGTACTTTCTGCACATGAAAAAGAGTTATGAGAATCAATAATTTCAATGCTCTTACATGTACTTACCTCATTGGGCCCCTCATGGTGTGATAAATATTAAAAATCACCGCTTCACCACCAACTTGAAGTGTGAGTTCTCCCTTGTGTACATCGATCAATGCGCGTGCAGTAGCTAGAAAAGGTCTCCCAAAAATCAAGGGAGTTTCTTCATCTTCATCCATGTCCAAAATCACGAAATCTGCTAGAAATATGAACTTATCGACCTTTACCAAAACATCCTCCACAATACCCCGTGGGTATGTGATACTCCGATCAGCCAGCTGTAATGTGATGGTGGTCGCCCTGACTTCTCCAAGCTCCAAAGTCCTGTAAACAAAAAAAGGCATTAAATGAAAGAGTGGGTGCCCAGTGAGCCAACTTGTGGCTAAGGGCTTTGATGACTCTTTGTATAAACAATCTTTTGTTTAATATAATTTACACTTTTATTAATGGCAATGACTTTATATTTCTTCATATTGTTATATTGTGATATACTATTGTTGTTTTGATAAAGACCTTGAATATACTATAGTGTATGTAAGATGTGGTAGAACATGGGGATGTCTATCATGAAACACATCTTATAGTCACTGTATATTCTAAACTGTTCCTAGTCGATTGAGCCGTCCGATAATAAGGATAAGGATCGCTCGAATGTGAGACTAGCATTTGCGATGCAGAGTACCACGTTTCATTGGTAGGGAACATAGAGATGTTCGAAGCATGCAAATGGATATTCATATGATGAATGATCGAACTACCCTATCCGGACTTTCCAAGTGGTTATCACTTATCGAGTGGATATAGTCCGCTGTTTTGGTTGTACACCATTAGTCCTTACTACTTGAGACATCATTGAGACTCTATATGCTAGTACTGTGCTTTGACTCGTTTACCGACTCTATTGGGGTCATCAGGTGTCGGGATTGGGTACAGTTACAACACATGTAGGAGTCGATGCTTTGTTGTCAAGGATTCACCACATACTTGCGAGTGTGGATATCCTATGCGATCTGAGGAGATATTAGTGTGACGAATCTCTGCCAGAGTACATGATGTGATTTAAGAAATGGTTTCTTAGTAGCACATGCGATGTCACTATTTGATCTTCAAGATGCATTGCATAGTTATCGAATCTCGAGCGACTCTCGATATACCAATGGTTGTTGATTCGATCGGGATATATGGATGAAGGGACCGTACTGTACGCTAACCAAAATCTACTGGTTCTTGTAGGCACTATCAGTGATACCTAGGGAATCATGGGGCTATGTTGCTAGGCGCTCATACCATGATTCGATGGGCAAGTCGGAAATTGTTGTTCCGAGTCACAAGGAGTTGTGAGCCCACGGCTAGCTGTATCCCTGAACCATTGAGGGTCACACAGTGTAATGGATTTTTAATCCCGTTGAGATAGTTAAATTTAAAGAGTTAAATTTAATGAACGAAGAAGTTGGACTTCTTATTTAAGAGTAGAGGAGTGAGATTTCCTAAAATGACATAGTGATGGGCATTTTTGGAAATCACTGAATTCGGATTCAGAAAAATTTATCTTGACTTTAAAGGTGCAGAAATGGTTTCTGTGCGCATTGGTAAAATCGGTTTATCAATCGGAGTCACGATGAATTTTATATTAATTTCTGAACATGCGGGCTTTGCTTGTCGGGCCTGAACTTATGACTAATGGGCCCTAAGCTGTTAGTGGCCTACATTATAAATAAGTTATTGCAGTACAGAAATTACACATAACAAGGCACAAAATTTTTGAAAACCTAAGCTATTTTTCTTAAAGTGGCCGCCCCCTCTCCCTCTCTCTACTCGAGAAAAATTCCAGCCTGTGATTTTGAATTACAGTCTGGTTTAACGGATCAAATTCGTTAACTCTCTTTGTAGAAAACTTCTGATAGATTTTCTAGTGCAATCTATCAGAGGGATTAAATCTCTATTCGTGGACCTGATAGAAGAACTGTTCGTCCATCGGTTCCAGGGAGATACAACAAGAGCAGAGAAATCTGTTGGTGTCCAGAATCTCGATTCGAGATTAAAGGTAAAAATTATATAATCGTTATTTGAATTTTTACACACACAATTTAATCGTAAAGATGTGATACCCAATATGGAATCGTTCCATATAAAAAAAAAAAATATTTTAAACTTCCGCTGCACCGGGTATCAATCTTGTTTGATCTGAATGCCGCGTTCTCCAACATTAAATTTATACTGGCTCCTAAATCACATAAATCTCTATTTACCTTAGAACCACCAATAAAACAAGGGATAGTAAAACTCCCTGGATCCTTCAGCTTTTGTGGCAACTTTTTCTGCAGGATTGCGCTACATTCTTCTGTCAAATTCACCACTTCGTTGTCCTGCAATCTCCTCTTTTTAGACATTACATCTTTGATGAATTTTTCATAATTAGGCATTTGTTCCAAGGCATCTGCAAATGGAATATTGATGTGTATCTTCTTGAAGATATCTAGAAACTTGGAAAACTGCTCATCAAGTGCCTTCTTCTTAAACCGCTGTGGATAAGGAAGTTGTGGCTTGTACATCGGTTTAGATTCAGCTTCCTTCTTGGGCTCTTCAACCACAATTTATTCAGTCACTGGTTCTTCACTTTCTTTGGCTTTGCTCTGCTCTTTCTCTTCTAACTTCTTCTTCCCACTTCTCAACACAACTGCTTTGCACTGCTCTTTTGGATTCACTTCAGTATTGCTGGGAAACTGTCCTTTGTTTTGATCCTTCAAGGCACAGTCCTTGACATCCGCTTGTTAGATTCAGTAACAAATGTAGACACCACATCCTCCAACGATGCTTTACCTTCCCCTTGATTTGTATTGAATCCCGGAGGGGGTTTCAACACATTTTTGTTTTTGGCATAAGAAAAGTTTTCATGGTTACGTAAACCAAGATGATAAGTATTAGGAGGAGGGTTACCTCGATAGTTTCCATAGCCTCTGGGATTGATATATTGAGCTTCCTTAGGTGGATGAGATTCATCTATGGCAACCGACACACCTGCAGGTTCTGCGATATTCACCTTGTTCAGAGAAGCCACTTGTGTACTCAACGCAGATAGCTGTGCAGTAATGGATGTAAGAGGATCCACACTGTACACTCCTTTCTTGACTCTCATACGTTCAGATGGCCATTGATAACTATTGATAGTCATCTGTTCCAGCATCTCATAAGCCTGAATGGGATCCTTGGCATATATGGTACCTCCAGCAGCAGAGTCCACAGACATTCTTGTAGGCGTATTCAGTCCATTGTAGAAAAACTCTATTTCTTCCCAATCTGCAAAATTATGATTAGAACAACGCCTTAACAAATCTTTGTACCTTTCCCATGCCTCGTATAGTTGTTCTGAATCATGCTGTTGAAAGGTACTGATCTCAATCTTCAGCTGGGTTGCCTTGGATGGTGGAAAGAATTTCTCTAAGAATTTCACAGCCATGCCCTCCCAAGTTGTTATGCGTCCTAGTGGTAATGACTGCAGCCAACTCCGTGCCTTGTCCCTGAGAGAAAAAGGAAACAAACGTAAGCGTATTGTATCCTCAGAAACACCATTTATTTTAACAGTATCAGTAATCTCTAGAAAAGTGCACAAGTGTAAATGAGGATCAGCTGTGGAAGTTCCATTGAATTGGTTCTGCTGAACCATGTTGATTAAGGCCGGCTTCAACTCAAAGTTGTTGGCATTTATTGTCCTCTAGCGATTCCAGAATAGTGAGCCTGGATCATTGGCCTGAAATGATCTCTAATTGGCACCAAAGGCAATTCATTGACATCTTCTTCAGCCATGTTTAATTGTTCTTCTCTCCTAGCTTTTCTCAAAGCTCTTGCAATTCGTTCAATCTCTGGATCAAAGAGCAAAGAATTCGCACTTTGAGATCTTTGCATAAACTGCAATTAAGAACAATAGCAATTTATTAGTAATTAAATCAAAATAAAGAAAACTCTAAATTAAAACTTCAACTAATTGGTAACAAGACTAAAAAATAATCAAAATTACTCCCCGGCAACGGCGCCAAAAACTTGTTGTGAAATTTCCTCGCAAGCGTACGAGTGTCAAGTTTTAGTATAGTGAAAGAGAGAGTGTCGATCCCACAGAGAGTAAAATGAAAAGATTCAATACTTGTAATTAAAATAGTCTTAATTTTATCTAAAAAATCAAACTTCGAGAATTTTTGCAGAATAAATAAAATAAATAAATAGAAATTATCAAGCTCACACACACACAAATTTCGAGGAATTATCAATCAGAGAAAAATAATCCAGAGGTTTTGATTTCACTTGGTCTCGACAATATTCAATCCTAATTAATCTATTTTACGAATTTCCTTCGATTAATAACAAAAAACACTTAGATTATTCTATTCCCCTCTCCCGAGCAACAAATAGAGTGTATCAACTACAATTCGATTTCAATATCCCTATTAAAAAATCTAGATGTAGTGATAGGTGTAAAATGAAGTTCCTTAAAGGTTCTATTAAAGCTATATACTCTCCCGAGCTATATAAACAATTAACAGTGTAGTTCCTATTGATCCTACTCAAAATCCCCTCTCCCGAGCAATGATTCTAAGTAAATATAACAACTCAATTTATGGTCAATAAATTAAGAAGACATTCAATTCTAGAAACACAATTAATCTATAGAAATTCAATTTATTAAAATCAAAGATTCATGAATATGTCTCAACCAAGCTACGTCAACCTCTAGACTAGAAAAGTTTAGTTCATGCTCGAATTCAATAAAAACCAAATAATGTTTAATATCTCAAACATAATTCAACAATCAAAAGAAAATAAAAAGAAGAAACAAAGCCGTAGTCTTTCTTCCGTATCCGGTTGAAAAGTCTTCGTCTTCGTTCCAAGCAATCTTCAGTTCTTCAACTCCAAAAACTCATAGAGTGCTCTCTCGAATATTGTGTGTACTGGTGGCTGATAGATCCTTCCTATGACTTCGAAAAATCCCTTAAATATTACCTAACAATCGTCCAAAATAATACCAAAGATATCCCCAAAGTTTCCATAAACAATCGGACTCTAATATTCCAAACAGACGACGGGCGCCCTCTCAATTCGCAAAACATACTTTTAAACATTCCTCAATGGCGCGGGCGCGCCTAGGGTCAGCGCGGGCGCGCCTATGGTCAGCGCGGGCACGCTCTCAGCTCGACGTTTCTTCATGAGCTCTTCAGTAACAGCGCGGGCGCCCCTAAGGCTAGGGCGGGCGCCCCTCCAGCTCGAACTCAGCCTTTTTTTTTTCTCTTTTCCAACTCTTGAATTTCCTTGTAAACTTCCATCTTGTAAGCTTATTTCCACTTGAACACATCAAAGTCCATAACTTTCTACAAACACAAAAACAACAACAATTTCACGCAATATCTACCAATAAATTTCAAAAGTCAAGTAAAATTATATACAAATTAAGTGCACAAAATGCACTTATCATGAACGGTGAAGATCAGGTTTAAAGGTAGTTGGATCCTTTTCCATACCACAAATAGAAACTGCTGCTTTCCTAAGTAGAATCTGTGCAGTATTCTTTCAAAAATCATAGACATATTTCTAACCGTTGGATCAAGCTAAAATTTGGATTGCATATTTATAATATCTTATGCTACAATATGAAAGGTGAAGATATGATTTAGATCTTTTTAGCATCGCAGAATAATTCTGTACTTATTGCTGCGTTTTCGAACTTGAAGAAAATTTATGTAGCGTTTCGCCTACTCTTTCCTCTTGTCTCACACGAAATTTTAGAAAACTTGTGGTGTGATTTTGTTTATGAGGATTTAATGGTCTATTTATAGTCACCAATAGTATTCAAGATCAACTAAGATACCTAGGTTTCAAAATTTGAATAGGCCTCTATCTCTAAGATTTGATTACTTTTAGATGTTAAATAACTTGATATGTCCAATATACTTATATTTCATATATTTTATCTTGATATTCAAACTTTCAAAATCCAATATTCTTGATATATATTAATTTATCTTGGTGCAATCATGTTGGGGATCGGTAGCGTGTGTAGAGGGAGAGGGGGGGGGGGGTGAATACACACTCTTAAATTTTTTTGCAAATACTGAAGAGATTAAGTAAATGTTAGTCTACTTAATTTGTGAGACCTCGGTTCTAAACAACTAATCTCAAACTAAGCAAACAAGATCCAAGACAGAAAGAAACGCAAGAAATTAATTTTTTTTAAAGAGGGTGCGCTCGGTCTGCTAAAAACAGCAGAACGTGCACCTCAGCCCATGCATCCCACTGTTCTGCTCAACAGGGGATGAAATTTTATCCTTTGATCCCGAAGCTAACCATGCCTCTTCTGACTTGGTCCTGCCCCACCTGTTTCCAAGTACACATACAAAACAAAGCAACAGTCAGATAAACCAGTGAGAATGGTACTCCCAGTAAAAGCAACATAACAAGTAATACATGTAATATCTCAACAACATGCTTTCGAGACAACATAATCAAATCAAGATAATGGTATGCATGTCTTTAAATCGGGATATCAATTCTGATAAACGGGGGAATGCTGCTGTACTTTTGGGATCCCGAGGATAAGATCACGTAACGACTCACGACTCTCCCAACCGAGGTGGTGCCACGCATCTCACTCCCCTAGAATTTGGTGCAACTATAAGGAGTATGCTGACACTAGGTGAACCTCTACACCCAGGTCACTTACAGTATAGCTCCCAAAAAGTCTAAACAAAAAGGGCTGTTTTGCCCGCTTAAATCAAAGTTGGCTCAAGATGAATGCATAACAAAACATAAAACATAAGCCACATAACAAAAGCTCAATCAATCAACAAAATACAAGTTCCACATGCTAGAACAAGTATTGATGCAATATGTGATTTTAAAGGAAACTCGAGAACCAACTGTCACGAGTATGCTATCCCGCTAACGATGACTGCTTTTACCTTTCAATGCAGTAGTTCCAACTCTGGATAGCTACAACAAAAGATTGTATCAAAAACTATACAACCTAAACAACAATCAACGGCTCAAGGAAATCTCTTTACCGTTCTTCGTCCAACTCTTGAAGACCAAAAGCTGTCAACACAGGGCTCGAAAAACTCCAAAAGAATCTGTACGAAGACAAGAGATGATCAACAATAACGATCAACTCACAAGCCAAAATTCTACGATTAAAAAATGGTTCGAAATCCCAATAACTTAAACTGGCGGAATAACGGCTATAAACTGAACAAACCGGAAATGCAGACAGCAGTTCAACAATGATACTAACTCATAACAATGCTAAGACAACAACAACAAGGCAAACTCATTAAATCTCAAAAATAGATTTTCAAAAATGGGCTTCCAAAAACCATAACAAATCCGAACGTCGCTCTATTTCAAAACCGACAAATAATAAACGATCAGAACTCTGTCAAGAACAACATACTCTAATCTCGAACGATTCTAACAACATCCAAAAACTAGAATGTATCTGATCGTAGAAAAACTTACGATATAACGGAGCTCTCGCTGCAGTGATCGCTAAACTGCCTCAAGAATTAAATTCCAACGGCCGGATCGAGCTCGGAGAGAAATCTGAAAGATTGGAAGCTCAATGAATTGGCTTCAATGGAGGAGGAACGAAATGGGGAAGATGTTGGTGTGAATAAGACTAGTCAACTAGAGTAGATAATATATAAAAACTCAAATTTTCGTTTTAGTCTATGAAATTTCCAAAATTTGCAAAATAGACCCTGGTCAAAATTAAGTCGGCTCTTGAACTCTGTAATCTCCGATTAACTCAAATAAAATCATTTAAGATAAAAACGGGGCGTTACAATTCTCCCCCACTAAGAAGAGATTTCGTTCTCGAAATCAATAAGAATCACAACTCATAAGATAGAATAAAGAACTAAAGACATTAAGAAGAACTCACGTCATCTGAATAACTCAGGAAAACGTTGTCTCATGTTGGATTCTGTCTCCCATGTTGCTTCTTCGATGCCGTGATGGCTCCACTGCACTTTCACCAACGGAATTAACTTGCTTTTGAGTTGCTTTTCCTCCCGATCAAGGATTTGAATCGGTCACTCAAAATAGCTCAGAGTCTCGTCTAACTCGGCTTCATCAGACTGAAGAATATGAGAAGGATCCGGATGATAATTCCGCAGCATAGAGACGTGAAAAACGTCGTGAATACTAGATAAAGACGGAGGAAGTGCAAGTTTGTAAGCAAGATCGCCTATCTTCTCGAGAATTTCGTAAGGCCCGATGAATCTCGGAGATAACTTCCCTCTCTTCCCAAATCTAATAGTACCCCTGAAAGGAGAAATCTTAAGGAATACATGTTCTCCCTGCTCAAAACTCAGAGGCCTACGTCTGACATTCGCATACTTCGCCTGTCTATCCTGAGCTGACTTCATTCTGGACTGAATGATCTTGACTTGCTCTGCCATATCTCTAAGCATATCCGGTCCCAAATCAGGTGACTCAGACAAATCATCCCAAAACAACGGAGATCGGCACTTCTTACCGTACAAAGCCTCAAAAGGCTCCAAACCGATACTCGCTTGGAAGCTGTTGTTGTAAGAAAACTCGACAAGAGGCAAAGAATCTTGCCAACTAGTGCCAAATTCTAGCTCTACCGCTCGCAGCATATCCTCTAACGTCTGGATAGTCCGCTCTGACTGTCCGTCGGTATGAGGATGATAAGTTGTACTCAGATGCAATCGAGTACCAAGTGCCTCCTGCAGACTATGCCAAAAGTGCGAAGTGAATGTAGGGTCTCGGTCTGAAACGATCGACTTTGGCACCCCATGCAATCTCACATCATTGCTGACATACAACTCAGCCATCTGATCGTGACGATACATCATCCTGTACGGAAAAAAACAAGCAGACTTCGTCAATCGGTCGATCATTACCCAAATAGCATTGCATCCTCGAACGGATCGCGGTAGCTTCGTGATGAAATCCATATAAATGTGATCCCATTTCCATTCAGGAACAGATAGACTGTGCAACAGACCACCGGGTCGCTCCCGCTCTTCTTTCACTTGCTGACAGTTCAAACATTGAGATACAAACCTCGCAACATTGCTCTTCATTCTCTTCCACCAGAACTGGTTCTTCAGATCGCGATACATCTTACGGCCTCCAGGGTGAACACTGAACCGACTGCAATGAACCTCTCGGAGAATACGCTGACTCAACTCCGAAATATCAGGCAATACAAGGATGATGATCCAGAACTCCGTTCTGAACCGACTTACTTGGAACCACTGGAACTAGAAGAACTGTTCCCCTGCCTCTTGAACTGTTTCCCTCTTGCTTTGTACTGATCCTTTTTGTTTCCCCCACTGCTTCCACCTTCATACCTCTTCTGCTGGTTCTGATGCTGAGGTGGCTGATTCCGATACTGAGGCGGTTGGTTCTGAGACTGTCTCTGCTGTTGAGGTACCATCTGATTCCCTCTCTGTCTCCACAAACCCGCTTCAGCTCCCTTTGCATGATTCATGGCATCCGCAAAGTTATCAGGTCTAGCAGTGTTTACCAATGTGAAGATGTCGGGATTCAAGCCGTTGATGAACTGATCGGCTTTGGCTTCTTCACTGTCGGCAATGTGTGGTGCAAAATGCAACAAGCTGTCAAACTTGGCTAATGTTCAGATTCCCTTGCCTCAGATTGGAAAAATCCGCTCCCTTGTCCTTTCGGTACAAAACAGGGAAAAACCGCTTATAAAATTCAGATTTAAAAAGAGTCCAATTAACAACTGTACCTCTGTTCTCCATGGATCTCTTGGTCGTGATCCACCAGTTCTTAGAAACACCACAAAGCTGATGGATGACTAACCTGGTTCGGCGGTCATCTGTGTAATCAATGGAATCGAACAACTGATCAATGTCGTCCAACCAACTCTCACAGTCAACTGGATTTTCTGTACCCAACAACAACAGTGGATTAAACGACTGAAACCTCTTCAGCAAGGTTTCCATAGGCGTCGCTATATCATCCATCTGAACAGTTTCAGTACTAGCTTGTTCAGTCGTAAGAATAACTGGCGGTGGGTTTCTGTTTATAACTCGACGAGGACCCATCTGATAATTAAAGGTTAGGACACAAGATATCTTAATCGCTACAATTCAGTGCCCTTACAACCGCTTGGAATACCGGATACTAGTCGATAATAGAAGCAATTATATCTCAAGTAGTTCATGCTTTATAAATTAAATCACAAAATCATGTAATTCAATTAATTTTTAAATAATAAAGCATGCTTGCATGGAATTAAATAAACAAATAAATAACTCAAACACATGCGAGGAACCAATACATGCGGACTCGAACTACCCCGCTCGCTATAGTTCAACCAAGAATCTTAACGCTCTGATACCACTTAATGTGAGACCTCGGTTCTAAACAACTAATCTCGGACTAAACAACAATTAAGCAAACAAGATCCAAGATAGAAAGCAACGCAAGAAAATTTTTTTTTTAAAAGGGGGTGCGCTCGGTCTGCTAAAAACATCAGATCGTGCACCTCCAGTCCATGCATCCCACTGTTCTGCTCAACAGGGGATGCGCTCGGTCTGCCAAAAACAGCAGACCGAGCGAGGCCAAGACAGCAGCCTGCTTTCTTGCTTGGAAGTGGGAGGGGAGGTGGCGCTCGGTCTGCTAAAAATAGCAGACCGTGCGCCCCCTGCTGCACAGCCAAATCAGAGCAGAAACTCAGAAACTTGATTCCAACACATTCAAATCATAATCATGCATTTCAAAAGCAGTTCTTCCAACTAATACATGAAGTTCTAGAGCTTAACAACTGCTCAAAGTATAGAACATTCAACAACACATTCAACCAAAAATCTCGCATAAACAATACAACATAATAACGAAGTTCGATATCTAAACATGTTCCAACATCACTAGGTAGACATGCTGACACGACTTCTAAACCGAGTCTTACTTCTATCCTTTGATCCCGAAGCTAACTATGCCTCTTCTGACTTGGTCCTGCCCCGCCTGTTTCCAAGTACACATACAAAACAAAGCAACAACCGGATAAACCAGTGAGAATGGTACTCCCATTAAAAGCAACATAACAAGTAATACATGTAATATCTCAACAACATGCTTTCAAGACAACATAATCAAATCAAGATAATGATATGCATGTCTTTAAATCGGGATATCAATTCTGATAAACGGGGGATTGCTGCTGTACTTTTGGGATCCCGAGGATAAGATCATGTAACGACTCACCGACTCTCCCAATCGAGGTGGTGCCATGCATCTCACTCCCCTAGACTTTGGTGCAACTATAAGGAGTATGCTGACACTAGGTGAACCTCTAAACCCAGACTATTCACAGTATAGCTCCCAAAACTTCTAAACAAAAAGGGTTGTTCTGCCCGCTGAAATCAAAGTTGGCTCAAGATGAATGCATAACAAAACATAAAACATAAGCCACATAACAAAAGCTCAATCAATCAACAAAATACAAGTTCCACATGCAAGAACAAGTATTGATGCAATATGTGATTTTAAGGGAAACTCTAGAACCAACTGTCTTGAGTATGCTATCCCGCTAACGATGACTACTTTTACCTTTCAATGCAGTAGTTCCAACTCTGTATAGTTACAACAAAAGATTCTATCAAAAACTATACAACCTAAACAACAATCAACGGCTCAAGGAAATCACTTTACCGTTCTTTGTCCAACTCTTGGCGACCAAAATCTGTCAAAACAGGGCTCGACAAACTCCAAACGAATTTGTACGAAGACAAGAGATGATCAACAATGACGATCAACTCACAAGCCAAAGTTCTACAATTCAAAAACGGTTTGAAATCCCAAAAACTCAAACCGGCGGCATAACGGCTATAAACTGAACAAACCGAAAATGCAGACAGCAGTTCAACAATGATACTAACTCATAACAATTGTAAGACAACAACAACAAGGCAAACTCATCAAATCTCAAAACTAGATTTTCGAAAATAGGCTTCCAAAAATCATAACAAATCCGAACGTCGCTCTATTTCAAAACCGACAGATAATAAACGATAAGAACTCTGTCAAGAACAACATACTCAAATCTCGAACGATTCTAACAACATCCGAAAACTCGAATGTATCTGATCGTAGAAAAACTTACAATATAACGGAGCTCTCACTGCAGTGATCGCTAAACTGCCTCCAGAATTAAATTCCAACAGCCGGATCGAGCTCGGATAGAAATCTGAAAGCTTGGAAGCTCAATGAATCGGCTTCAATGGAGGAGTAACGAAATGGGGAAGATGATGGTGTGAATGAGACTAGTCAACTAGAGTAGTTAATATATAAAAACTCAAATTTGCGTTTTAGTCCCTGAAATTTCCAAAATTTGCAAAATAGACCCTAATCAAAATCAAGTCGGCTCTTGAACTCTGTAATCTCCGATTAACTCAAATAAACTCATTTAAGATAAAAATAGGGTGTTACATAATTGGTTTTTCTTAGCTTCCTATATGAAAAAGAACTATTGTAATAGTGTGGAAATGGCTCTGTAACAGTTAGGTGATAATGTTGGAAGTATGATGTAATGCAATAAAGAGGTCAGAGTTTTTTTATGGATGTTGGGAGCTCAATCTCCTACGTCACCCATTATTCCTCACGGAAATGATACACTAGAAGACTTTGGCTATTACAACGTCTGCAATACACCCGATCCAAGTTAGGTTTTTTCATTGCCTAAAGTGGAACTCCTAGATTTACACAGATAAGATTCTAAGCTCTTATCAAGCTTCTTTGGTTGATGATGATTGTGGCTAAGCTATTTAAAGCTTAGATGCTCAGATCCTTGAGGTGAAATAAGTTTCCTTCGAACACCGGTTTGGATTTGAGTAACCCTTTGAAGGATCTCTTGAAGATCAGATAGGCTTATGCTTTAGCGAAGGGTTGTATGAGAAGTCGAGTATTCAAAGAATTCGTGTGCTAAAGATATTTAGACAATGTGTTGGTTTTTTGCTCTTCTTGTTTTCTCTGAATAAGCTCTTGATATTTATATCTTCAATTGCAACTTCTCTATTGCTTCGTTAAGAGCACCTTTCAAGATGGTAGCCTGAAGCATCTTATCATTTAGACAAACTAGTTTCCTCTTTAGATGGAGCGAAAACTGCTAGCATTCTGAATATCTGTTCTGCAGTTGATTTAATGTCCATTCAATGTGTCTTCACATTAAATGTCTTTTATGGCTATCGAAGCTTTATCGGCTAGCTTCTTAAATGCTTGTCCTTTCCCATTTAAGTCATGTTGTCAAGTGTACGTTAGAGACTATTTGAATTTGTACGAAGTCAGTCTTGTACTTCGGTTGACATATATTCTGATACAAGATATCGGTTGATGTTTGAAGATCAGCTGATATGTGTAGATATGTGAACGCCAGTTGCTAGCTGATATCTGCCAGTCGGTTGACATCTGTCGGTAGACGTTGTTCCTGTTTTACATAGGAAAGGCGGCTATACTATAACATTTATGTTTTGTTATCACCAAAAGTCAGGATTATACAATTTTCCACTTTTTGGTGATGACAAAACATAAGCCCCGAAAATAATTACGAATAAGATAGAAGATATGAATTCATTGCGAAAATGAATTGCATTGATACATAATTTGTTACAAGCAATAAAGCGCAATGAAATCCTATTACACCTATGTTGATAAGACAAGGAAAATATTACCTTTTGTACCGATTATTGCCTTTGCTGTTGTACTTCGTGCTTTTGTTGTTCTGTATCAACCAATTTATTTTTTTGGATCCTTCCCCATTTTTGACATCACCACGATTGAGATGAGAGATATTTTCTCCAAGTTGAGCACCTATAGTGGCTTGAAATGAGTCAATGCAGGAGTCAATGTGAGTAGTTAGATCAACTTGCAGAACTGAAATATTTGCAGAGGTGTGCTCATTCGTATGACGAACAGTCTGTGAGACTTTGTCTGCAACTGTTTCCATAGCGTGACGATTTTGTTCTTTGTAGCTCTTTAATTTAGTGACGCATCGGCTGATCTCAAAGGATAGTCCATTTAGGCGAGACATAATAGCAGATCTAGAGCTTGCAATGCCAGCATCTTGTCCTTGAATATGGTTGCAAAGGCTCTGCATTGTATAGCAAATATTCTCAATGATGCACTCTAGATCACAGTCAGGAGATTCCATTTCAATGAGAGAGACTAAATCAGGTTTGGTGGTGTTGCTGATGTCTTCAGCATCTGAGGCATTGATGGTAACTGCTTGAGTGTCAGCAAGGGTTCTAACAGGTGATGAAATGATGTTCTCAACAGTTGGTGTTGTCAGGGTGATTTCGCATGTCCTGTTGTCCTGATCAGAAGGATCGGTAGGACTGGTAGAAGGAACATCCTCAATAGTTGTTTTGGGTGAAGAATCAGCAGACTGGGTCTCATGAGGAGAAGATGTGGGCTGAGCTACTTCAAAATCGGATAAGGACTTCAAGACTTCTGAAATAGAAGTGAGTGGAATCTCAGGTAGGGAGTCATCAGTAGCAACTGTGGTGGTCTTGGTCGGTCTTGATTGTGAAATATCTGGATGACATGATGTCATAGTTTCCTTGGATGCGGAGGCAATTGTTGAGTAAGACGACGGAAATTCATACAATAAATTCCTGTTCTTCTGCTATGAAGATGAGATCATGTTGATCTGATTCATCGAGAGAGTCCATGATAGTTAGCATAGCCTTAACTTCTTGAAGGTACATTTGAATGTATTCATATGTCGGTTGAGGAATGTAGTGTTTCAACCGATATTCACTGAGAAAAGTACCTGTAACGTCTACCGACTGTTTGAGAGGTAAGATAACTTCATAGTCATCTTTGGCAGTTTTTCTCATGGGTTGAAAGTTCCTGTAACGCATAGAAATTTCTCTTACGTAAAAATGACTTTTGTTTGCCATGTTTATGCGTTTTGAATTTATTTATGACTTTTAACCCAAGTATTTTTAGTGTTATGAATTTTTGAAGAAAATATTATTTTCGAGCGCGTAGACGGTCGACGATTGATCGAAATAAAAGTTTTATTTAAATTTTAACTTAAGAATTTAAGAGCCTAAAATAAATATTTTAAGGTTAATTTTATAAAAAAAATTTAGGTTTTATATATATATAAATTTTAAAAGCCATTTTCACCTAATTGGGTCATTTTTAGGGCCTTTAGGAAATTCTAAATTTTGGGTCTTTATTTTATTACGAATTTACCATTTAAATTGCCCACAAAATATGGGTGTTGGGCTATTATTCTTAATTACACTACAAGAAAAAAGCCTAACAACAACAGTGAAAAACCGTTGTCGTATATAGTTTATAACTGTTGTTAAAAGCAGTGTTGTTAAAGGGGATGCTCAAAGACAACGGTTAAAAACTGTTGTCTTTTCCTTCAAAGACAACGGTTTTACAACAGTGAAAAACCGTTGTCTTTTTCTTCAAAGACAACGGTTTTTCAGCTTTGTCTTTGAGCATTTTTTTTAACAACAAGGATTTCAACAACAGTTTTAAACTACCTACAACAACAGTGAAAAACCGTTGTCTTTTTTCAAATAAAAAACAAAAAAAAATAAAATTTAATATATAAAATTTCAATATTATAAATCAACCAAAATTATTTCGAAAATAATATTTAATATAAAATTTTCTAATGTTACAAATCACTTAAAACTAAAATTCTAATTCAATACACACTAAAAAAAATAGATTTATAAGCTAATCTTGATAAAATTGAAACTCTTCCTTCAGCATGGATTAGCCGGCTCGAGATAGTACTGATTTCATAACTACATTTCTTGACCCGAGATTTTCATAAAAGCCGCATCGATCTTTTTTCCTTTAACTTGTCTATCCAAACTGTAAATTATTTAAAAAATGAAAACTATGAACACAATTCAAGTAATGAATCATAAAGCATAGAGATCTTAAAAGACAAATTTAAGTAACAAAGTATATACCACAAACTCGAAAAGATAATAAAATTTTGTATGCCCACAGCTCACTACTAGTAAAATTTTAAGTTTTAACATTTCATTGTCTAGTAAGCAATTGGTTATTAGTGGCATCAGTGAGAGAACAATAATGCAGAAAAATAGCTTAACTAAAACATAGGATTTTGAAGCTCAAATCGATGGTTGTATATATAGATATCATAGCAGTACCATAACATTAACACAATAGAGTAAATTGGTAATCAAACAACCAATAGCACCAAAATTTTCAAAATGAAGAAAATATATGAAACTAACCCGATATAAACCTACTTTTACGTGAACGAGCTTGAGTTGGACACTGAACTTCCTCCACTATTCATTACAAAAACAAAATTCAAAACCAATGTGCATATGAAAAATCTTCTTTATGTACTTAAGACTGTTTGAAAAGACCCTACAATACAAGTAAAAAGCAACAACGCCCCCAAAAAATTAATATCTCTGTCTTTCCCTTTCCATGAGCTATGAGATAAAGATAAATAATGAAATTTGGTAAAGAATAAAAAAAACCACAATAGTAGGCCCAAATAAGTAAAGTTCAAGTGTGGATGGTGGTACTCACAACAGAGAAAGAATAACGGGTTAGGTCGTCCTATGTTTGTAATAAGTTATGTTTGATAGAGTAAGTGCAAAGTTAACAAATGAAATTTCAATACGAACATTAATGGAAATCCACAAGTAAATTTAGCCATAACCCCAACCTCTATGTGTTGCTTAAAGTTCACAAATTTCGAAAACAAACACTGTGTGTTCGTCAACAGGAAATTCAAAGTTTAGAGCCTTTTCAGTATACATTCTTTACCTGACTCGCTTAAAACTCACAAGACTTTCAATCATCTTCTGTAAATTTCTTGGAACCGACAGCAGATTTAAATAATCAAATCCACAGTTCGCTCAGCCTTCTTATTAATCTAGATTCAGTTAAGAATCTTCCTATCATTCACTTGAATTAAGCAGTTGAGTTGTGGCTTCATCTATCTTAAAGTATTCGAAGGGAGGTAATGAAAATATTACATAAAAATATGTTAAAAAGTAAAATAATTCACTTGGCACATACTTTGTTTCTTTGGCCACCCATCAATCCCTGAATATTTTAAAATGTGATTGACAGTCAAGATTCCAAGCTGAACTCAAACTGAAATGAGTAGCATATGATGCCCTTAGAAATAGAGTACTTCTAGCATGATCAAGGTGAAATGTACCTAGTCCGAATCTCATGAGTGAAAATTAAATCAGGAATCTTGATCAATATTAATATATATAAACAACGTTAAATTCAATAAATAATTATCCCAACATACACTAAAAGTAATATTTACAAATTTTACTAAATATAACGTTGCCTTACTTCTACTAGTTTTTTATTGGTAATTGAATAAAATAGAAACTAACCTATAGAATTCTTAGCTATTCTCAATATTTGGAAATAAAATATGTACCATATGTATAAATTAGCTAACTATCCATGACGCAAATGCACGTACAGTGCATAAAAATTAGAACAAAAAAAATTCTTAATTTTGGAATTGATAATTTAACATCATTCTTGTCCAGACCCAAAATTATGAATTTATTTAACTATTAAAACTTGATAATTAAATCAACAAAACTACAAATGTCACTACTCTTCGAAAGTTTAACTAGAGGTTCAAAAGACTTAATTGCTTCTATAGAATTTAACATTTAATCTTAAAGAACTAATTATTTCAAACTTGCAATAAAAGACTAACTTCTGTAGAGTCAAAAAATAGTTTTGGAACTTGCATAAAAAATAACCATGACGGAGACACATACTGAATTTAGATAAAGAGCATGCTGCTCCACCCGATTTCTCACATCTGTTCTTCGAAAGGCCTGAAAATAAAAAACCAAAGATGCACTTAAGAGGTAAGTTCTAATAGCTGCAAGCAGATGATGCAGCATGCTTGATGATTAAATGTTTTTTTCTATAGAATTTAAAACTCAACACTGTAGATGATGCAGAATGCCTGATGTTCTTAAATCAAGTTGGTAGAAGTGTTTTAAACTAACAAGCAGCAACACTCTCCAGAGAAGCTTTTAACCGCCAAGGATCACAGATAATCAGCTTTTGACCACAACATAATCACTAACTGCCCACATAAAATAGACACAAACATAATATTCATGAAATATTGTTTACAAAGTGGAAACAAATCAAACTTACATTGTTCACATATAAGTATCTATTTAAACACTCTAAAAAATCCTCAATGGAGGATCAAAGAGAAGAGTTGCTGCAAGTGCAATATTAAAATATCATTCTAGGAGGAAAATTGATAAGTGCATTTTGTGTGCATTATTTTATGTCTATTTGGCATGCATTCATATGGTTTCTTGTGTATTTTTTATGTTTTATTTGTAATTAATCTCATGCATGAGCATTTCACTCTCCGGGTTAATTTTGTAGGAAATGAGTTTTTGAAGAATGAATTACGGAGAAGCCTTGGTAAAAAATTCAAATTTAATTTTAGGAAGCTTCAAATCAAATCTTCACCGTCCAGATTGTAGTTTAGGATGTTTTAAAGCTACTGTCAAAATTTCAGCTCAATCCGACGGCTAGAACTCAAGTTATGAATTTTACAAAATTGTTGCGCGCTGGAAAAAATAGTGGGCGCGCGGGCTGCTAATTATTACCGCGCGGGCGCATGCCTGTTTGAGAAAAAAGTTCAGAACAGAAGCCCCAGCGCGCGAGCTGCAGTTTTCTGCCGCTCGGGCGCCCGTGCGTAAGTTGAAAAAAAGATATTTCTGGGTGTTTTACATGGAAAGAACTCTTGGGCACTATAAATAGATAAAAATCTGACGTTTTAAGGGTTCCACACATCAGAAACGTAGGAGAAAGGCGGCCATCCAAGGAGAAGAACGAAAAGAGGGAGAAGAACGTGAAGAACTCAAGAACCACAAACTAGTTTTCTCTTTTTCTTTTCTTTTATTTGTTGGGATTTAGGAGATCCTACCCCCAAAACTTATGTTTTGATTTCTTCTTGAAGATTGAAATTAGTTTTTAAGGATTCTTGATTATATTATTGTGTTTATTGCAATTTTGGAGATTGATCAACTTCTTATTGATTTTATGTGTTATAATTGATACCGAGAGGAGATTTTATGACATGATAGGGTAATATAATCCATGGATCTACAACTTACATAGAGATATGAGGTTGGATACATGTTGATAGTCATAGTCCACCAGGTCGAAAGCTAGAGGATTCCACAAATCGTTAATGCAATTGCAATTGTTAAATAACACAAGGAGACTTGGTTATTACAATTCGTTAATTAGATTAATATAGCTCGAGAGAGTATATTGATAGATTAGAGAATTCCGTCAAAAGCATGATTTGAGAATTAAAATTCAATCATTAGAGAAAAAAAGGGGTAGGTGAACCGAGATCCTAACAATCGTTTATTTATTTTCTGAACTTAATTTATTGTTTTGCTTTTAATTTATCTTTTTATTTTAGTTTATTAATTTATTCTATTTATTGTTTTAATTAACTAAAGAATTATACTTGAGGTGAATTTGTCAAACATCAATCTCTGTGGGACGATACTCGTACTTATGTACACTATATTATTACTTGACTCGTGCACTTGCGATTTATTCGAGCTTAATTGATAGATATATTTAAGTTGATTTTCAGTGTTAGTATTTGCTCTATCAAGTTTTTGGCGTCGTTGCCGGGGATTGAATAGACAATTTCTACTTCTTGTTATCTTTAGTTAATTTTTTTTTTATTTTATTTTTATATTCTATTTTATTCCTGCATGATCTACCGTTTTCTATTTTATTTTTGCAGGAATTTATCTGGTGTAATACTTTGAGATGTTCCATCGACAAGTATTCACGAGTTTTACCCAGCAACATGGAGAGCCATTCTACGCAGTATGGGAGAGATTCAATTATTTGGCGAATACTTTTCGGTATCATGACTTTTCTAATTATTCTCTTCTTAAATTTTTTCTTAATGGTTTGGATGCAGTGACAAGAAGATGGGTAATTAATGGAGCTTTGCAAACTGGTTGTTCACTATTTTGCCGCGATGAGGACAGTGCAATACACATATTAGATGATATGGCAGAATTTGACTACCATGGGTATTGGGATCTTACACCACAGATTTGGAGCCACCAATACCCGCAAGATACTCATTACCCAGAGTTTTCAGACCAATGATTTGAGTTTCAAGAGGAGGAGGTAAGTTGTTCTCAATTGATCTTGCAGTCTCTAGAGGATATGGTGAGCAAGTACGTGGCACTGACTGAGACAGCTATAGAAGATCAAATCAGTTCTCGGTGCCACCTTGTCGAGCAGATAGAGAATGTGAATAGATCAATTTTTCATGACCACCGAGAACATGAAGTGAAGAAAGATACTCAAACAGTGATTTTCCAAATTTGGTTCGATGATGATGACTTAGAAAACCATGATTTGGAGTGCGAATCAATTCATTCTAAAGATCTAGAGGTGTTTGAGTTTTCTCTTCCCATTGAACCTCAGCCGGAAGAAGTTCTGAAGGAGAAAATTTATGCAGATACACCGCCAACACAAATTTCACAAGAATTTGTTCTCCGAGAACCTACAGAGATGTTCTCCTCCATGTTTATCAGCTGCTATGGAGTGTTGTTGAGGTGACGAGCATAAACTGCTTACATCTGGCCAAGCTTGAGGGCACATGGAACAAACACCCATTGGTGGTGTCATATGACACTTACTTTGGGCATCAACCGCTCTTTGATGAGTGCTTCTGAGGGTCGAGCCGAAGACTGAAAATCAAGCGCTACTTGGGAGGCAACCCAAGATTTTTACATCATTTTTTTTAGTGTTAGTTTTTATCTAGTTGTTGTTTTATATTGAGTTGATCATGTTTAATCCCTCAAAATTTTTGATTTGCAAGGTGAATATTTTGGAATATTGATGGCCTAAGAAATGTGGTGCAGCAGCGGCAGATGGATATACACCACAATGATTGACCAGGGGAGTGTTATTTTGTTTTCATTGTGTTTATTTTTGTTTTGAATTTGTTCGTTTTGCATTCTGTTCATTGTTCTGAAGCATTGAGGGCAATGCGGTAGACTAGTATTGCATTTTCTATGTGTTTGTGTTGCATCTTTCGTGTTTCGTATTTGTTTGCATACAGTTTGTGTTTGTTGTTGTTTGCATTGTTATGGGTAGGATGAGTCATAATAGCCAATGATGATGAAGTTTTTTTGAAAAAAAAATGTTTTTTTGAAAAATTTTGCTCTTGACTGGACATGAGAAACTGTAGGTTGAACCGTGAATATTTTTAAGCACTAATGTTAGACCAGTGAATTGTAGCGAAAGATTTGATGAAGTTTATGTCTGTTTGACCATTGCACGACAATAGGTGGTTTGTGGATCTTGGTTGTGCTCTATGAATTTTGATGAGGCTCTAGTTTACACTTATGATCTTGGGCGCACCTAGAAAAAAAGTATCTACAATTCCATCCAGGCCTTGAAAGGATTAAAATCCTAAAAAAAAAAAAAATTAAAAAATTAAATTTAAGGCTAAATATGCGGATTAAATGGGATTGATGCTCCATCCGGGCTATAGACGAGGGGATTAGAAAGAAAAAATAGAATGATTTTTCGTATCCTAGCCAGTTATAGCTAAGTCAGTGGGTAATTATTGGGGCTAAAGCAATACCGGGTGCAAAATCCGGAGGTGTGTAATTCATTATCTCAAGGGAGGTGGGTTTAGTCTAGAGATTGTTGGAAGGAATGAGCACTTGAAGAGTGAAACTTGCACTAATTTGTCATAGGTTGCTAAGCAGTTTTGAAATGAATTCGGTCTAAGTTGTATGAAACTGGAATGACATTTCACATACACACGTTCACGTTAAACTGAAGGTGTATTATGAAAAGTTGAGAGCATGTCGGTGATTTTGTTTTGTGATTGAACTTCTCGGAGGCTGTGTACATTATTGAATCATCCTTACTTATGTTTTGTTTGCATTTTATTTTTGCATGTCTTGCTCGAGGGCGAACAAGAGTTAAGTTTGGGGGTGTTGATAAGTGGATTTTGTGTGCATTATTTTATGTCTATTTGGCATGCATTCATATGGTTTCTTGTGTATTTTTTTATGTTTTATTTGTAATTAATCTCATGCATGAGTATTTCACTCTCCGGGTTAATTTTGTAGGAAATGGGTTTTTGAAGAATGAATTACGGAGCAGCCTTGGTAAAAAATTCAAATTTAATTTTAGGTAGCTCCAAATCAATTCTCCACCGTCCAGATTGTAGTTTAAGATGTTTTAAAGCTACTGTCAAAATTTCAGCTCAATCCTACGGCTAGAACTCAAGTTATTAATTTTACAAAATTGTTGCGCGCTGGAAAAAATAATGGGCGCGCGGGCTGCTATTTATTACCGCGCGGGCGCATGCCTGTTTGAGAAAAAAGTTCAGAACAGAAGCCCCAGCGCACGAGCTGCAGTTTTCTGCCGCTCGGGCGCCCGTGCGTAAGTTGAAAAAAATATATTTCTGGGTGTTTTACATGGAAAGAACTCTTGGGCACTATAAATAGATAAAAATCTGACGTTTTAAGGGTTCCACACATCAGAAACGTAGGAGAAAGGCGGCCATCCAAGGAGAAGAACGAAAAGAGGGAGAAGAACGTGAAGAACTCAAGAACCACAAACTAGTTTTCTCTTTTTCTTTTCTTTTATTTGTTGGGATTTAGGGGATCCTACCCCCAAAACTTATGTTTTGATTTCTTCTTGAAGATTGAAATTAGTTTTTAAGGATTCTTGATTACATTATTGTGTTTATTGCAATTTTGGAGATTGATCAACTTCTTATTGATTTTATGTGTTATAATTGATACCGAGAGGAGATTTTATGACATGATAGGATAATATAATCCATGGATCTACAACTTACATAGAGATATGAGGTTGGATACATGTTGATAGTCATAGTCCACCAGGTCGAAAGCTAGAGGATTCCACAAATTGTTAATGCAATTGCAATTTTTAAATAACACAAGGAGACTTGGTTATTACAATTCGTTAATTAGATTAATATAGCTCGAGAGAGTATATTGATAGATTAGGGAATTCCGTCAAAAGCATGATTTGAGAATTAAAATTCAATCATTAGAGAAGAAAAGGGGTAGGTGAACCGAGATCCTAACAATCGTTTATTTATTTTCTGAACTTAATTTATTGTTTTGCTTTTAATTTATCTTTTTATTTTAGTTTATTATTTTATTCTCTTTATTGTTTTAATTAACTAAAGAATTATACTTGAGGTGAATTTGTCAAACATCAATCTCTGTGGGACGATACTCGTACATATGTACACTATATTATTACTTGACTCGTGCACTTGCGATTTATTCGAGCTTAATTGATAGATATATTTAAGTTGATTTTCAGTGTTAGTATTTGCTCGATCAAGTTTTTGGTGGGGTAGACTACTATTGCATTGTCTATGTGTTTGTGTTGCATCTTTCGTGTTTCGTATTTGTTTGCATACAGTTTGTGTTTGTTGTTGTTTGCATTGTTATGGGTAGGATGAGTCATAATAGCCAATGATGATGAAGTTTTTTTGAAAAAAAAAATGTTTTTTTGAAAAATTTTGCTCTTGACTGGACATGAGAAACTGTAGGTTGAACCGTGAATATTTTTAAGCACTAATGTTAGACCAGTGAATTGTAGCGAAAGATTTGATGAAGTTTCTGTCTGTTTGACCATTGCACGGCAATAGGTGGTTTGTGGATCTTGATTGTGTTCTATGAATTTTGATGAGGCTCTAGTACACTTATGATCTTGGGCGCACCTAGAAAAAAAGTATCTACAATTCCATCCGGGCCTTGAAAAAATTAAAATCCTAAAAAAAAAAAAAAATTAAAAAATTAAATTTAAGGCTAAGTATGCGGATTAAATGGGATTGATGCTCCATCCGGGCTATAGACGAAGGGATTAGAAAGAAAAAATAGAATGATTTTTCGTATCCTAGCCAGTTATAGCTAATTCAGCGGGTAATTATTGGGGCTAAAGCAATACCGGGTGCAAAATTCGGAGGTGTGTAATTCATTATCTCAAGGGAGGTGGGTTTAGTCTAGAGATTGTTGGAAGGAATTAGCACTTGAAGAGTGAAACTTGCACTAATTTGTCATAGGTTGCTAAGCAGTTTTGAAACGAATTCGGTCTAAGTTGTATGAAACTGGAATGACATTTCACATACACACGTTCACGTTAAACCGAAGGTTTATTATGAAAAGTTGAGAGCATGTCGGTGATTTAGTTTTGTGATTGAACTTCTCGGAGGCTGTGTACATTATTGAATCATCCTTACTTATGTTTTTGTTTGCATTTTATTTTTGCATGTCTTGCTCGAGGGCGAACAAGAGTTAAGTTTGGGGGTGTTGATAAGTGCATTTTGTGTTCATTATTTTATGTCTATTTGGCATGCATTCATATGGTTTCTTGTGTATTTTTTTATGTTTTATTTGTAATTAATCTCATGCATGAGCATTTCACTCTCCGGGTTAATTTTGTAGGAAATGGGTTTTTGAAGAATGAATTACGAAGCAGCCTTGGTAAAAAATTCAAATTTAATTTTAGGAAGTTCCAAATCAAATCCCCACCGTCCAGATTGTCGTTTAAGATGTTTTAAAGCTACTGTCAAACTTTCAGCTCAATCCGACGGCTAGAACTCAAGTTATGAATTTTACAAAATTGTTGCACGTTGGAAAAAACAGTGGGCGCGCGGGCTGCTATTTATTACCGCGCGGGCGCATGCCTGTTTGAGAAAAAAGTTCAGAACAGAAGCCCCAGCGCACGAGCTGCAGTTTTCTGCCGCTCGGGCGCCCGTGCGTAAGTTGAAAAAAAGATATTTCTGGGTGTTTTACATGGAAAGAACTCTTGGGCACTATAAATAGATAAAAATCTGACGTTTTAAGGGTTCCACACATCAGAAACGTAGGAGAAAGGCGGCCATCCAAGGAGAAGAACGAAAAGAGGGAGAAGAACGTGAAGAACTCAAGAACCACAAACTAGTTTTCTTTTTTCCTTTTCTTTTATTTGTTGGGATTTAGGGGATCCTACCCCCAAAACTTATGTTTTGATTTCTTCTTGAAGATTGAAATTAGTTTTTAAGGATTCTTGATTACATTATTGTGTTTATTGCAATTTTGGAGATTGATCAACTTCTTATTGATTTTATGTGTTATAATTGATACCGAGAGGAGATTTTATGACATGATAGGGTAATATAATCCATGGATCTACAACTTACATAGAGATATGAGGTTGGATACATGTTGATAGTCATAGTCCACCAGGTCGAAAGCTAGAGGATTCCACAAATCGTTAATGCAATTGCAATTGTTAAATAACACAAGGAGACTTGGTTATTACAATTCGTTAATTAGATTAATATAGCTCGAGAGAGTATATTGATAGATTAGGGAATTCCGTCAAAAGCATGATTTGAGAATTAAAATTCAATCATTAGAGAAGAAAAGGGGTAGGTGAACCGAGATCCTAACAATCGTTTATTTATTTTCTGAACTTAATTTATTGTTTTGCTTTTAATTTATCTTTTTATTTTAGTTTATTATTTTATTCTCTTTATTGTTTTAATTAACTAAAGAATTATACTTGAGGTGAATTTGTCAAACATCAATCTCTGTGGGACGATACTCGTACTTATGTACACTATATTATTACTTGACTCGTGCACTTGCGATTTATTCGAGCTTAATTGATAGATATATTTAAGTTGATTTTCAGTGTTAGTATTTGCTCGATCAAAAATCCATTGTTGCACTAAAATATTCGACAGTTTGGAACTAGCCAAGGAACATACATAAATTCTTAATATATTTACCAACAAACAAGTCATGTGAAATGTGACAACGATGTGGTTCTTCCCAACTTGCCACTCTGTTTCTCTCGTCCTTCAACTGAAGTGAAAAAATATATTATTAGAAAACATTGAAAAGATAGCAAATTGATGGTACCATAATATGGTGATGAATGTTAAAACTTAGCATGCATCCTAAACCCATCCTTTTTTTAATAACATAGAAAATGATCTAATGAACGGTGTCATACAATTTTTGCCAAAAATTTTCTTGAAACCATATTATAAATCCCAATAGTACTCAAACAAAAGCACAATAAACTGAAAATTAAATCAAATAAAAGTTGGGTTGATTTCTACACGAAAACACATGGAACCCCTATACTTTTTATAAACAATTTTGCAAGTTAATCGTCTTTCATTTCATCAATAAGCTGAGTTTTTATCAAATATGAATAAGTAATCCAACATTATCTAAAAATTTCATTAGTGAAAACGGGTGAGAAGAGAGAAATACTACTATCTGTCAATTCTGTAAAATCCCTTTCAATTTAATTATACAATTTTCTGTCAACTCCGCAAATTTACAGTCAGAATAATATGAAAACAAAACACTCTCAACACAGCACTTGTCCAACATAATAAGTAAACAATCAATCAATACATCAATTGCATATCCTATTATCAAAAGCAGCAATTTTCTTTCTTAAAAAAAAAAATTGAAGGTATACGTAATTAATGGAAAAAAACAGTAAAAGGAAACGAAAATAAAAGAATAAGAAAGAAATAACTACAAAAACAACCCCGACTATGTATGAAAACAGAGTAGCGGAGAAGAATTAAATTTTTGCTTTAGTTTTGATTTTTCGTCGAAACATGACGGTATGAAACTGTGAAGCAATGATTTTGTGATGTTTCCAAACAATTTGTTTGGATTTCAAAGGGTATAAAGAATAATCAGAGAAACAAAATTAGTACTTACCTCACAATTCTAAAAGAAGAAATTTCGGAAGCTGCGCCGCTCGTGAAAAAGAAAGACTGAGATTTTGTTTGGCAACGAGAGAAAGGGGAGAATTGAGATGAGCAACAGAATAAATATCGACAACACATTCCCGAACGCGTACCGTATCGATGTTTGCGGGGTCTCCGGCTCCATGACGGCAGAGTTCGAAATCCTCGATTAGTGCAAGCGAAGGGCCGAGTTGTTTGACAAATCGTCCGACCATCCTCCGGCGATGAATGTCGACGATATCGTTTCTGGAACGAAAAAAGAAGGAGACGAGTGGGGATTTGGGGCCAAGGGTTTCATAGAAATATTTAAGTAATTAACCTTCATTTGAGTCCCACTTAGAAAAATAACCTTCTATTTTTTATTACCTTATTTTTACTGGTTTGCCCTTTTTAACATTACTTTCATTATTAAGTATTAGATTTTTTACTTTCTTAATTTGATGTAATTTAAAATATATTAGATTTTTGACTACTTTAATTTGATGGCAATTTAAAGATGCCGATTTGCCAAAGTAAAGAGTTATAAAATTTCATGGTTTGTGCTATAATTACATATATAATTAAAATTAATAATTTTTTTTATTAATAATATTTAAGTAATTAACCTTTATTTGAGTCTCACTTAGAAAAATAACCTTTTATTTTTTTTATTACCTTATTTTTACTGGTTTGCCCTTTTTAACATTACTTTCATTATTAAGTATTAAATTTTTTACTTTCTTAATTTGATGCAATTTAAAATATATTAGATTTTTGACTACCTTAATTTGATGGCAATTTAAAGATGCCGATTTGCCAAAGTAAAGAGTTATAAAATTTCATGGTTTGTGCTATAATTACATATATAATTAAAATTAATAATTTTTATTTATTAATATGACCCTTCTTCTTACCAAATCCACTAATTAATTAAGGTATTTCACGAACGTAAATATTTTTAATTGAAAATGTTTAATTTATCGATAATTTATATAGAGATAAAAATTACTAAATACTATCGATAATTATTTATAAGGAATAAAAATTAAAAATAAAATCGAAAGAATAAAAATTAAATAAATATAAAAAAGAACAAAAATAATTTTTTAAAAAAACTTACGTACAATGACTGTAGCATTGAGTGGATGATTCAGAATGTGCTTTTTTTTTTTCTTGGGTATGGAAAAATGGAAGATGACAGAATTTTAAGAGAGGTAAAAAAAAAGAAAAGAATGAAAGAAGGTTAAAACAATGGAAGAAGACAAGGAGTAGCAGCACAGAGGCGGCAAACAATGCTGAAAAGGGAAATTTAGGGATTTTAGGTTATTAGTTTAATTGAGATTAAATAGCTTAAAGGGTAGTTTTGACATATATTAAATTAAAAATAATTTATAAGGTTAGTTTGCAAAAAAAAATATTAAAAAGGTCAAAAATCTAAGAAAAAACTAAAAGAAGGTTATTTTTCAAATTGTCCCAGAGTTTCATGGTAGTGACGGTGTTGTCATAGAAGTCGAAGGAGATAGGGTTAAAATATAATAATTAAGTAAAAAATAAAAAAAAATTTTAAAAAATAAATATTTGTTGTCTTTTACCTTGTACACAACGCCAATACACAACAGTTGTCTAAAACTGTTGTTGTAGTCCTCAATAACCCGCTCATGGACAACGGTTTTAAAAAACCGTTGTCTTTGACCCATAAACGACAACTGTTTTTTAAAAACTGTTGTCTATGAGCGGGTTATTTTGGGCTATGACAACAGTTTTCACTAAAACCGTTGTTAAAATAAAAAAGACAACGATTTTTTAAAAAACTGTTGTCTTTTAAGTGTTGTTGAATCCATATTTTCTTGTAGTGTTATTTTTACAAGCCCATAGAAATTAATTAGTTTAGGCTCATTGTAACGCCCCAATTTTATCTTAATTGAGTTTATTTGAGATAATCGGAGATTATAGAGTTCAAGAGCCGACTTGTTTTTGATCAGGGTCTATTTTGAAAATTTTGGAAATTTCAGGGACTAAAGTGCAAATTTTTGGTGATGACAAAACATAAGCCCCGAAAATAATTACGAATAAGATAGAAGATATGAATTCATTGCGAAAATGAATTGCATTGATATATAATTTGTTACAAGCAATAAAGCGCAATGAAATCCTATTACACCTATGTTGATAAGACAAGGAAAATATTACCTTTTGTACCGATTATTGCCTTTGCTGTTGTACTTCGTGCTTTTGTCGTTCTGTATCAACCAATTTATTTTTTTGGATCCTTCCCCATTTTTGACATCACCACGATTGAGATAAGAGATATTTTCTCCAAGTTGAGCACCTATAGTGGCTTGAAATGAGTCAATGCAGGAGTCAATGTGAGTGGTTAGATCAACTTGCAGAACTGAAATATTTGCAGAGGTGTGCTCATTCGTATGACGAACAGTCTGTGAGACTTTGTCTGCAACTGTTTCCATAGCGTGAAGATTTCGTTCTTTGTAGTTCTTTAATTTAGTGACGCATCGGCTGATCTCAAAGGATAGTCCATTTAGGAGAGACATAATAGCAGATCTAGAGCTTGCAATGCCAGCATCTTGTCCTTGAATACGGTTGCTAAGGCTTTGCATTGTATAGCGAAGATTCTCAATGATGCACTCTAGATCACAGTCAGGAGATTCCATTTCAACGAGAGAGACTAAATCAGGTTTGGTGGTGTTGCTGATGTCTTCAGCATCTGAGGCATTGATGGTAACTGCTTGAGTGTCAGCAAGGGTTCTAACAGGTGATGAAATGATGTTCTCAGCAGTTGGTGTTGTCAGGGTGATTTCGCATGTCCTATTGTCCTGATCAGAAGGATCGGTAGGACTGGTAGAAGGAACATCCTCAATAGTTGTTTTGGGTGAAGAATCAGCAGACTGGGTCTCATGAGGAGAAGATGTGGGCTGAGCTACTTCAAAATCGGATAAGGACTTCAAGACTTCTGAAATAGAAGTGAGTGAAATCTCAGGTAGGGAGTCATCAGTAGCAGCTGTGGTGGTCTTGGTCGGTCTTGATTGTGAAATATCTGGATGACATGATGTCATAGTTTCCTTGGATGCGGAGGCAATTGTTGAGTAAGACGACGGAGATTCATCTTGTGCAACAATAAATTCCTGTTCTTCTGCTATGAAGATGAGATCATGTTGATCTGATTCATCGAGAGAGTCCATGATAGTTAGCATAGCCTTAACTTCTTGAAGGTACATTTGAATGTATTCATATGTCGGTTGAGGAATGTAGTGTTTCAACCGATATTCACTGAGAAAAGTACCTGTAACGTCTACCGACTGTTTGAGAGGTAAGATAACTTCACAGTCATCTTTGGCAGTTTTTCTCATGGGTTGAAAGTTCCTGTAACGCATAGAAATTTCTCTTACGTAAAAATAACTTTTGTTTGCCATGTTTATGCGTTTTGAATTTATTTATGACTTTTAACCCACGTATTTTTAGTGTTACAAATTTTTGAAGAAAATATTATTTTCGAGTGCGTAGACGGTCGACGATTGATCGAAATAAAAGTTTTATTTAAATTTTAACTTAAGAATTTTAAGAGCCTAAAATAATTATTTTAAGGTTAATTTTATAAAAAAATTTAGGTTTTATATATATATAAATTTTAAAAGCCATTTTCACCTAATTGGGTCATTTTTAGGGCCTTTAGGAAATTCTAAATTTTGGGTCTTTATTTATTACGAATTTACCATTTAAATTGCCCACAAAATATGGGTGTTGGGCTATTATTCTTAATTATTTTTACAAGCCCATAGAAATTAATTAGTTTAGGCTCATTGTAACGCCCCAATTTTATCTTAATTGAGTTTATTTGAGATAATCGGAGATTATAGAGTTCAAGAGCCGACTTGTTTTTGATCAGGGTCTATTTTGAAAAATTTGGAAATTTCAGGGACTAAAGTGCAAAATTGGAGTTTAATATATTTTCTTTACTTGGTTGTCATTCTTGACTCACTCTATCTCCTCCAAGCCGTCTCTTCCACCATTATTACGCCCCAACACCCTTTTCAAGCTTTGGGATTTCAGTCCGAGCTCGATCTGTCTGTTGGAATTTATTTCTGAAGGCAGATTAGCGATCACTGCAGCGAGAGCTTCGTTATATCATAAGTTTTTCTACGATCAGATACATTCTATTTTTTGGATGTTGTTAGAATCGTTTGAGTTTCGAGTATGTTGTTCTTGGCAGAGTTCTGATCGTTTATTCTCAGTCAGTTTTGAATTAGAGCGTCGTTCGAAATTGTTATGATTTTCGGAAGCATAATTCAAAAATTTGGAGTTTGAGATTTGATGGGTTTGAAGTATTTTTGTTTTATTAGCATTGTTATGAGTTGGTATCGTTGTTATACTGCTATCTGTGTTTTCGGTTCGATCAGTTATAGACGTTATGCCGCCGGTTTGAGTTTTGGGATTTCAAATCGTTTCGTGTTGTTGAACTTTGGCTATTGAGTTTGATTAACGTTTTTGATCATCTTTTGTCTTCGTACAGATTCATTTGGAGTTTGTCGAGCCAGAGTTAGCAGCAGTTGTTCGTTGAAGAGTTGGACGAAGAACGGTAAAGAGATTACCTTGAGCCGATGTTGTTGTTAGGTTGTATAGTTTCTGATAAACCTTTTTATTGTAGCTTATCCAGAGTTGGAGCTATTGCATTGAAAGGTAAAATCAGTCATCGTTAGCGAGATAGCATACTCGAGACAGTTGGTTCTTGAGTTTTCCCTTAAAATCACATATTTGCATCCATACTTGTTCTAGCATGTGGAACTTGTATTTTGTGTTGTTTTAGCTTTTGTTATGTGGTTTAATGTTTATGTTTTCTTTATGCATTCATCTTGAGCCAAAATCCTTGATTTCAGCGGGCAGAACGACCCTTTTTATGTTAGAAGTTTTGGGGGCTTTAAGCGAGTGGCCTAGGCGTAGAGGTTCGCCTAGTGTCAGCATACTCCTTATAGACACACCAAAGTCTAGAGGATGGAGATACGTGGCACCACCTCGATCGGAAGAGTCGGTGAGTTGTTTATGTGATCTCATCCTTGGGATCCCAAAAGCAGAGCAGCAATTCCTTGATTATCAGAGTTAATATCCCTGCTTTAAAGACTTGCATTTCATTCGTATTAGCATTTATTATGTTGTCTTTATATCATTCTATTGATATATTATTTGTATTGCATGTTATGTTACTTTTACTAGGAATATTATTCTCACCGGAGTATCCGGCTATTGCTTTGTTTTGTATGTGTACTTGGCAACAGGTGGGGCATGATCAAGTCAGAGGAGGCTTGGTTAGCTTCGAGGTCAAGGGATAGAAGTGAGACTCGGTTTAGCAGCCGAATCAGCATGTCAATCTAGTTTAAGATTGAAGCATGTTAGAACTCGAACTTGCAATGTTTTGTATTCGGATTGTAATAGCTAGAACCGATGCATGTTCTATCTTTATGAGTGGTTGATCAACTCTAGAACTTCATGTATTATTTAGAGAGATTGTGGTTGTAATGCATGATTATGATTTGAATGTATTGAATGGCTTTTAGATTGAGTTTTCAAGCTCATTTTATGTTTTCTGTTTTGTTTTGGTTCTGCAGCAGGGAGCAAACGGTTGGCTGTTTTTAGCGGACCGAGCGCACCCCCCATTGAGCCAAACAGCAGGTTGCTGTTTTGGCCGCGCCCGATCGGTAGTTTTCTACCGACCGAGCGCGGCACCCCTTTTAAAAAAAAACTTTCTTTGCTTTTAATTTTATATCTTGTATGCTCTATGGTTGTTTAATACGAGATTATATGTTTCGAACCGATGTCTCACACTCATGACCTTACATTTATTTTTAAAACTCATATAAGGAAGCCCTACTCGGTCATCCCCTTCATCGATTTCCTCTGAGAAACAGTAACCTTTGTGTCGTCTTTTTAACTTGCACACACACCACATGAAAATCTTGAATATATTTCAAGATTTTTACGGATTATCGGCTCGTCATGTAGCGACCCAGCCCGGGTCCACTACCTAATCAGAGTTTAGGAGCATAATTAAACATGCATTAAATAAATTGCTGCGGAAGACTTAAATTAAAACAGACCGACAGAATACAACCGAATAAATAAATTCGATTATACAACCCAATCGAAATAAATAACCCTAAAGGCAAAACCTACAACTAAATCCTGCTGTCTTCACTGGTCACTGGCTACTCTAAGCTCCTGGTGCCCAACCATGCACTTATAACTGTCCCGTCGAATGAGGTGTCCAGACATACAGAAATACTGGACGTAAGCTCTAAGCTCAATACGAAATCAATGATATATATAATATATGCAACACATAAATGACTTTAAAATCAGGGTTAAATCACTTTACACATGGCGCCTAGAATACACAGTACCGGGCAAGAGAGCGACTCCGCGTGGTACTCGTATATTCCCAAGACACGAATCCTCAGGAAGAATCGCCTCGACTGATGCAAACTGTCATGACTCACATCATATCCGATGCAGTCTCCGTAAAAACGTATGCATGTGCTAAAAACAGTAAAACATAGCCAATACAGCACATACATCATGCATTACATATGTATAAATATCATGCCAGCTATCTCGGTCAGTACTTACGTACCTCACTACAAGCAAATCCTAGCAGTCCCACTCTAGGTTTCAAGCCTATCAACAACTCTACAATGCAAATATCCATGCATCATTCATTGAGCTCTAAAAGCTTTAACTAAGCTATTGCATACTCCTAAATAATTTAAGAAGACCATAGCTATACCTACGTCCGTCGTCAGCCCACTGATGGCGACTATCCCGCAACTAGGGCACACCCCTGCTGCAGCTCCACAGCTTCGAGCACTGCTCCGCTACACGAGCACTACCCCGCTACTATGTCAGACACTGTCTGACTATACTAAAGTATATTTCCTACTCCAACTCTAAAATAAGAGTACCCAAAGCCCAAAATAGAGCTACTAGGGCGAAGGAGAGGAATTCGGAATTGGCAAGAAATGAGGAGCTCGGACCCTATATTTATAGACGTTGATCGAAAACTCCGTTCCTCGATCGGACGTTCCGTTTCGGCAGATCGGAAGCTCTGTTCCCCGATCGGACGCTCCGTTCGCCACGTGTCAATTCGGTCCACATGCAACAACATACCTGTCACCGACAGCCATCGGAAGCTCCGTTCTTGATCGGACGTTCCGATCGTCGATCGGACGCTCCGATCCTGGATCGTTGCTTCCGATCCCACTCGAGTCTTGGAACCTTCTAAACCAATTTTGAGTGTCCTGGATCCATTTCTGGGCTCCGTTAATCCTCCTGGACTTCCTTAATCATGTTTTACTTAACCCAAACATGATTACATAATTAATTACTCATTAATTGTTAATCATGGATACGGGTCAATACATTCTCCCCCCCTTATGAGATTTCATCCTCGAAATCTAGGGTAACACCTCGAGAACGTAAATACAGACACTTGCCCGAGTGTCTAGTCGAAATAGCTTCCGACATACTCAGACTCTTGTCGAATTATATGCAAGCTGCATAAATGCTAAATCACAATAGCATTCTCCGAGCTGGAAACCACTGCATTACTTGATGACAATTAACCTCGCTTGACACTAACATACCACAGCACTGATACGTCCTTCGTCATAATCACGATCTTACTGATCACGAAGCATACAAAAATCCACTGGTCACCAAAAGTCCTCAGTGCCCAACACCTCTAGTGAGGAAACACTAATCCCAACACTGTGCTGACACAACAAAGCTCTAGTGCTCTTCAAGAGAATCTAAATGACATGGGGTTATACTGCAACATAACTGCTTAACATGATTCCATAGACTGATTATCCTTCCCATGCCTCACCGAAGCAAAACAGCTTCCCAAGGGCAACATTGGGAACTCAGACCATCCAGTCTAGTACAAATCACAGTTCATGTTTCTTAGTATAACTCAGCCATAGGTTATTCACCCAAGAATTCCCAATCAATAGACATTCTCCCGATAGTTATACTTACTCGCAATCACTGTATACAAATCAAGACTAAGGCAAGCTCCCACCAATATGTTCGACTGGGACATTCCACAGTACACAGACATATGGAAATGCTTCCTATACTGTCTCGAAACTCAACAGTTGCAAGCATCTGGTATAACTCAACTCGGAGTCTCTGATGAAGCCATCATCGCATACCAACCTCCCAAGATTAAACACACTGATCTTGGGACTAAATCCCAATGGATTCTCAATAGTCAAATAGCTTCCCTTGCTGAACTCATCAGCCATAGCAATGAAAAGACTAATTCGTAGATTCCCTAGCCGATCCTGGGAAACACTTGTCCTCTAATAGCTGGTCACACAATGCTTCTGACTGTTGTCATAGCTGGAACGTAAAATCTCTGACAAACAGTCAGCACGGATGTGATTTACTGACTGGAAAGAACAAAGTTGCTGCATTGTTGTCTTGCAAAGTCTTCAATTCCCACAACAATCTTGTTGACCACTAAGCCGATCAACGACTGCTTCGATCATTTCCATGATCTCACGCACCACATGCTAAAATTTAGTGACACCCCTTGCTGGATCTCGAAAATAGACCCCAGCTAATGTCACACCTCGCGATCATACAATTGATGTCCATATGAGTATCCAATCCTCGTTGGATCCCAAACTCCAATGGTACACTTAAGACATCATCACAAAAGCACTATCCTGGAAGTTACCAATTCCTTCACTTGTGTTTCCTTTCAAGTTAACCCTTAACTTGACCCTTCAAGTCAATTGAAACTCTTTGGTGAATTCATCTCCGGCAACCTAGAGATTTCAATGCACCACCTGCTCCGAGACTGTACCAAGTACTCATCTCTTAAGCATTTGAACGACAAAATACTATCCCAAGTATTTCTCGATTGCTACATCCAAATCATCACTGATTGGACTTACTAATCGACCTCGTCGATTTACTGATTGATACTCACACTTATCAAATCAGATAACCACTGATCGTCAACACCTAAGTGGCTTGATCAATTACTCTTGACTCGACTGTCCCAAGTCTACTATTCCAAACACTGGATTACTCAAAACTCTCTGGTTTCAACAAACCCACGCTTGGTAACCGAACCATAGCTATTAGTAATCTAATGGCACATCCTTGTGTCTTACTACTGACAGCTGCCTCGTACACTGACTTAACCAATCTAACCTTAACAGAGTTAATCAATATCCACTAGTAGTCATTAGCACAAATCCTGCGCCGTCTCAGCACTACTACTCGTTGTCTTGTTCACTCGAGATGAACATCAAGACAAACTAAGTCCAAGAAGCATAACTAACGAATACCAAATATTTCCACAATCTTTGAATGCACTCCTGATCATATTCCTTGCTAAGACTGTACGACAATTCAAGACTTAGGGTAGCTTACCACGATATCCCACTTGGACAATCACCAAGGCTTCACGGGTATAGGCCATGCTTTCCTCAGATCTCAATAATCCTTGTACAATACTTATCATATGATCCAACACTTGATGACATCAATCATCATGAAGTAGTCCTCGTATTTGAGTCGAAGTCTCGAAACTACATCCCATCTTGGATCCTGAATAATTCCTATCACAAGAAACTTTATCCATAACTCTGATGAAAACCACATGTCATTGCTGGTAGAATTCCATCCACCTACTAGATCCACACGTCTAGAAGTAATCCAAAGGTCAAACTTATCTGCTCATAGCACACACTCGTCAAGGAAATCCCTCCAAGACTGGTTCCTATAGCAGAACACTATTACTGATATCTCTAACACACCAGACGATATCGAACCATCAATATCAAACCTGATATCTAATCCAAGGTCATACCCTGTCGTGACTGTCACCAAATCCCTAGACTGAGTAGCCTTCCCACCGCCGTCTCCTGAAGCACAAGGGCTCCCAGGTAACCTCTGAAGTAAAAAGGCTCCCAGAGTAACACTGGCATAGGGTCGCGCCCCATCACGTCTAGTCATGGTCATAGTCCACAACTCTTGGTATATACTCGACCTGTCATCCTGATGAAATCCCATAATCACAAGTCTCAACCTAACAAAGGTCAAACAGTACACTGTTCTAAGGAAACAACCTAGAACAAAGCCCAATGTCCAAAAACGAACAATATTCCCATGCCTCTAGATGATTCCACCCATCGCTGGCACTATTTTAGTCCACTGACTAACTAGGTCAATCCTAGGAAAACACTTAGACTAACCATAAGTCAAATAGTCATAGTCGGCCCACTCAAATCCCATGAGCTACTATAGTTGAACACTAATCAACTAAAACCAAGCCAACCTTAGCAAAAACATGCAATCATCCACGAATTGCAAAATAAATAATACATGCATCATTGTTTCAAGTTATGTACAATTTCTTGATTACAATCCCTGTGTAATACAATTACAGTATCCCGAAAATACAAAATGTAAAATCAATAACTTGAATGATACAACCGAATCTGATGATTTATTACAAATGAAACACTGTTTACAACTACAACAATACAGTATTTAAATCATCGTACTAGTCTTCGTTTCTTGAGCATGAAGCTTCTAATCGACACAAGCATCGATACAAGCATACTCCCATCCAAGTCTCTCTACATGTCCTCCCGCAAAGAACTCCGGAGAAATGGCGCGTGTTAGCTAACCAGCTATGCTCTGCGTCAGTGCATGTCAATCGACCTCTTATGCTCACGATCTACCGTCAGCTTCCTTCTTGCAACTAAATCATGCTTTTGAACGTGAAGTTTCCCGTATGCGTACCAAAAGCATCAATACACGCATACCGTCAAAACCATGTTCTGCATGACAATCTCTCCAACTATGAGTGGAGAATCTCTTTGGACTGGAACCACATGGGTTATTACACACCATTTGTTCCAAAAAGCCCTCAGAGGTATCTGACGTGATATTCTCTTTCTTCTCTCCCAGACTTTTCCTGCTGGAATCCATATGTTCTTCGATCAACATCCTAATGCATCAGATGATGAACTGTAGTTAGCATATTCATGCTACTACCGGTGTTCTCATCACTGCTGCTTTCCTTATAATGAAAACTCCTGCCGCAGACCTTGGCAATGAAGGAAATTATCCTTAGGTCTCACCAATCCTACAAGGATAACCCAAAGTCTTAGTACTATATCCCAAGTCTCTTGCATGTATATGCTCTGATACCAATGAATGTAGCGACCCAGCCCGGGTCCACTACCTAATCAGAGTTTAGGAGCATAATTAAACATGCATTAAATAAATTGCTGCGGAAGACTTAAATTAAAACAGACCGGCAGAATACAATCGGATAAATAAATTCGATTATACAACCCAATAGAAATAAATAACCCTAAAGGCAAAACCTACAGCTAAATCCTGCTGTCTTCACTGGTCACTGGCTACTCCAAGCTCCTGGCGCCCAACCATGCACCTATAACTAACCCGTCGAATGGGGTGTCCAGACATACAGAAACACTGGACATGAGCTCTAAGCTCAATACGAAAGCAATGATATATATAATATATGCAACACATAAATGACTTTAAAATCAGTGTTAAATCACTTTACTCATGGCGCCTGGAATACACAGTACCGGGCAAGAGAGCGACTCCGCGTGGTACTCGTATATTCCCAAGACACGAATCCTCAGGAAAAATTGCCTCGACTGATGGAAACTGTCATGACTCACATCATACCCGATGCAGTCTCCGTAAAAATGTATGCGTGTGCTAAAAACAGTAAAACATAGCCAATACAGCACATACATCATGCATTACATATGTATAAATCATGCCGGCTATCTCGGTCAGTACTTACGTACCTCACTACAGGCAAATCCTAGCAGTCCCACTCTAGGTTCCAAAACTATCAACAACTCTACAATGCAAATATCCATGCATCATTCATTGAGCTCTAAAAGCCTTAACTAAGCTATTGCATACTCCTAAATAATTGAAGGAGACCATAGCTATACCTGCGTTCGTCGTCAGCCCACTGATGGCGACTATCCCGCAACTAGGGCACACCCCTGCTGCAGCTCCACAGCTTCGAGCACTGCTCCGCTACACGAGCACTGCCCCGCTACTATGTCAGACACTGTCTGACTATACTAAAGTATATTTCCTACTCCAACTCTAAAATAAGAGTACCCAAAGCCCAAAATAGAGCTACTAGGGCGAAGGAGAGGAATTCGGAATTGGCAAAAAATGAGGAGCTCGGACCCTATATTTATAGACGTCGATCGAAAACTCCATTCCTCGATTGGACGTTCCGTTTCGGCAGAACAGAAGCTCCGTTCCCCGATCGGACGCTCCGTTCGCCACGTGTCAATTCGGTCCACATGCAACCACACACCTGTCACCGACAGCCATCGGAAGCTCCGTTCTTGATCGGACGTTCCGATCGTCGATCGGACGCTCCGATCCTGGATCGTTGCTTCCGATCCCACTCGAGTCTTGGAACCTTTTAAACCAATTTCGAGTGTCTTGGATCCATTTCTGGGCTCCGTTAATCCTCTTGGACTTCCTTAATCATGTTTTACTTAACCCAAACATGATTACATGATTAATTACTCATTAATCGTTAATCACGGATACGGGTCACTACATCGTCGCAAGCTTCGTTTTCGTACTCTTGTTTTGTTGTTTGAGGCATGTTAAATTTCTTTTTCTGCCCCATTTAGATCGATATATGTGCAGTGTTGGAGGTTAAAATCCGTGTTTTTGCATTGCTTGTGGTTTAGAGTTCAAGATTTTTAACATTTATGCACTTTCTTTCATGTTCTTGGCTTTGCGGCTCGCTTTTGTATTGATTTTCTGACCGGATGGTTTGAGTCTTGTGGGTTGTGTTTGGGAGTTAGTTGAGCTCGTGGGGAGGCCGTGAGGAGTGGCTAGTAATGTGTTGGTGCTCGGCTGTAAAGGGGCGAGCTGGGTGCTGGGCGCCGTGTGCAGGGCACAGAGAACGGCCCTGGCCGAGCCATGTTCACCATGGCTTGAGCCAGGGCTGGTGCTAGGCGATCCGACAGGACCTTGGGATGGTCTTGTCGGCGCGGCTCCAGCCGTCAGGCTGTGAGGGATGAAGATTTGCCATGCAGAGAGGGGTTCACGGTTGAGAGGGAAAGGCGTGGAGAGGGGCGGGCTTCTTGTTTGGGCTGGGATTTGGGCTAGGTCCTAGTGTGCTGGGTCCGGGACATATTAGTGGTCCGGGTTGGGTCCAAGTATTTAGGGTTAAAGTTTGTCTTTTAGGCTTAAATAGTTATTGGGTTTATACATCTATACTACTAGTACTATATTATTAAGTGTGCGTGAGTTATAAAAACTGCTTTTGGCGTCATGGTCATTTTTCAAAATTTTCCCATTATACGCCCACACCCCACACTGACAAAAACTCTCTCAATGTCCCATTTTCTCCTACTTTCTAAATGGTTTTCCCTCTAACCTCCTTCCTCTTCCATTTTTTGTCTCTGTCGAACTCAAATTTCCTCTGTAGTCACCTTTATCAAATTAGAGTCTTTACCAAATTATATATTTACGGGACACGCATTACATGTGCCATGATGACTTGTTTATTTTAGGCTTGAATAGTATTTATAATTGGGCTAGAATTAAGATTATTTTCGGTTAATGATTTAATCTAGATTAATTGGGCTTTAATAAATATTTGGGCCTAAAGTGTTAATTGGGCTTAAATTAGTATTTGGTTAAGGTATTATTAGGACTTAAGTTGAAGTTTAATTGGACCTGAGGAAAATATTAATTGGATATTGGGCCAGACTTAGTTTCAGGAATTAAGTAAAGGGGCAGCAACTCGAACCAGCTGTGAAAAAGCAAATGGTTCGTAAATATATATTTAATAGACGTATATGTATATTTTGATTTAAATATAATTTTTATAAAAAGGAATTAAATATATATTTACGAAAAAAATTTTAAGGAAAAATAATATTTTTAAGTTCATGATTCATGCATATGTTTTATGTTAAGTTAATGACATGTGAATAAAATAATTTTTGGGAAATTGAAGTGAATTGTGACAAATATGGGACTGGATGTCGGGATACCGGGCCCGATGACCTTTCCACTTATGATTAATTATGAGCCTATTTCCTAAAGGTTGGGTGAAGTGGCATAGGGCGTAAGGGGTCACACCCCATAGGTCTCCACCCCGTACATTGGTTATAGATTGATCAATCGAATTAGGTTACACTTCACTATATGACCCACAGTAAAGATTTTATGATTATATCATGCCATAATTATGCTACGTATTTATGTTATGATTATGTATACGATTTAGTATGATGTATACGATTTTATATTTATGCATGTATTATAATCCTCAAGTTATTTTTATATACGATATGTGCTTGCATGTGATTTTATTTAGTAGTACTCGTTATTAAATATAGAGCATGTTGGGCCTTTAGGCTCACTAGATTTAAATGGTGTGCAAGTGAGTTTGATGCTGTTACTGATGTGGTCCTGACGGACGGTGAGGGCTACTGAGAATCCGGTATTGGCTAGCATACCTGTGACCTCTGCAGTACTTGATATTTTTCACATTTTATGAGATTTGATTTGAGGATTGTAATAAACTATTTTCCGCACGTGTTTTATACTTACACTATGAGTTGCTTGTGTAGTGTGTTTTAAACTTGGAATTTTTGTAACTTACGCTGTCATATCCTCGTGCATGGATTTTTTTTAAAAAAATCATTCGAGCATATTAAATTTATTAGAGTATAATCAAATTATTATATATTATGTTATTTGAAATAAAACTATTTTTAGTATAGACACATATATGTATGTGCATATATGTAATTAAATAATTTAAGTATATGTATATATATATAAATCCCTTGAGTTTTCGGGCGTTTCAGTTCCGTTCTCTTTGTGAGAGAATATAGCGGGCGAGGCTAATCACAAAATTGTACACCAACAAATTTGAATCTGCTGCGAGATGTGTCAAGATGAGAGGTGGTTGATAAGTGCATTTTTTGTGCATTATTTCATGATAGGTTTATATCTATTTTGTGTTCTTTCATATTGTTTTTATGTGTTTTAGTGCATTCTTGTGTATTTCACTCCTCGGGTTGATTATGTAAAAAAATGGATTTTTGAAGAGTGAATTACGGAGCAGCTTTGGTCGAAAAATAAAATTTAATTTTAGAAAGTTCCAAACCTGATATCCACTGTTCAAAATGAAGCTCAAGATGTTTTGAAGCTTTTGTCCAAATTTCAGCTTGATCCGACGGCTAGAACTCGAGATATAAATTTTTCAAAATCGTCGCTCTCGACAGAAAATGCATGGCTCGCGGGCGAGATTTGAGCTCGCCCGCACGCGAGTCAGAATTCCATAAATCTGTTTTTTTGTTCTGCGCATGCGCGAGGCTTCTTCCAGGCACGCACGCGCGTGTTTTGGCGTCAGATTTATTCGAGAATCCTATTTTGTGAAGGAAATTAATTGGTATAAGATCCGAACACTATAAATAGATGATATATTATATTTTGAGAGGTTCCGAAGTTCCAGAAGGCAGAGAGATTGCACAAGGGAGAAGGCGGCTGCTGTAGGCTTGGGAAAGAAGATTTCTTTTCTTTATTTTGTTATTTTTTCTTTCTTTTGTTCTTTTTTCTTAATTTTTGTTTAATTATTGTTTTCAATTATTGAGTAGTTTGTTTTCAACCAAGACGGCGTGATTGGGCCGAACAAATTCATGTAGAAAACTTGGATGTTTGTTTGGGATTTTTCAGAATTGATTTTATTTTATTGATTGTCAGATTTATATTTGTCTTGTGAATAGCCTGATCAACTATTTTCTTGCATGTTAATCAATTCCAAGTCGACAGAGGAGGTATTGATTTCGATCACTCTAATAATTAACACATGGTAAAACCGACTAGAAATAGAATTCGGTTTCAGTGTGTGGTTTGGGTGTAAACTGAATTTTCACAAATATTTAATGCATTCAAATTTGATTAGAATTACGAAAGATTAATCCGTCAATATTTGAGTAGGTTTGATTGTTCTAGTAATAGACCTTTGAACAAATTAGGGGAATTCCCGTAATCTGAGGTTAAATCTGAGTCCTGAATCGGCTACATGTTACATGATTTGTTCGGTACCTGCGTCTGTCTTGGTTGTTTCATTTTAATTAAATTTTCTTTTCAGCTATTTTAATTCTTATTTCTTAATCAGTTTCTATTATAAATTCTTATTTTATTTAAATCAAATTGCTTTTTATGATTTTATCTAGATTAAGCTAAATAATTAATTTTTGAGAATTGACTGCAGTCCCTTTGTGATCGATACTTGGACTCTCTGTCCACTTTACTATTACTTGACCTGGTACGCTTGCCAGTAGATTCATATCACACCGATTTAGCCGTTCAAGTTTTTGGCGCCGTTGCCGAGGACTGTTTTGTTAATATTATGATAGATTATTTGCTTAAGACTAGATATTTTATTATTGTTATTTATTTATTATTTATTATTAATTTTATTGTTTTTTACTTGTGAGATACTTGGAGATGGATCATCGACAAGTGTTCACAAGGTTTGGTCAACAATACTTGGAGCCTTTCTATGCTTCTTGGGGGAGATTCAATGATTTGGCAAAAAGCTTTTGATGCCATAATTTTTCGAATTACACTCTAGTGCAGATTTTTTATGGTGGATTGGATGAGATAACAAGAAGTTGGGTGGATTATGCAGCTTTAGCCACTGGCAGTCTTTTGTTCAGAACAGATGATAACAGTGCGATGCACTTGTTAAATGATATGGCGGATTTCGACCACCATTGGCATTGCGATCCTTCACTGCAGGGTTGAAGTCACCAATATCCTCCAGAATTCAATCCCAAATATTTTGCAAACCAACCACCCGATTATCAAAAAGAGTGTATAGGGCATTTTGAAGATCATGTGGCTCAGTTGGAGAACATTGTGCGACATCAGACAGAGATAAATCAGTTCTTGGAAAGCCGCATCAGCTCTTTGAGTCTTTTGGATGAGCAGATTGAGCGTTGTATAGAACCATTTTCTGAGATCTTCCTAGAGAATGAAGTAATTGAGCCAGAGCAAGAAGAAATATTTTTTGAAGAATCTTCATGTGACGAGGAGTCAAAAGGGATAGTGGAGGAGGAAGAAATATATTACATTATTTCCATTATTGTCTAAATACGGAGTCAAAAGGGATAGTGGAGGATGTAATATTGTGGAGTTAGCTCATCAAGTTAGCGTCATCGAAAGATTTGAACTCGTCAATGGTCTTTACATGCACACCACTTGAAGATCCATTATTTCCATTGACGCTAACTCCACAATATTACATCCTCGATGAGCTTCAGTCTAGATACGGAGTCTCCTTCCAAAATAATCAGTTCTTGAATAGTATTGTTGTACCGACGAGCTTACAAAGTCAATATCATGCCAAGCTTGAGGGCGTAGAAAATAAAGACCCATACGTAGAGCCGTATGATTCTTACTATGGGCGGCAGCCGCTCTTTGATGGTTGCTTCTGCATAGTCGGGCTATAGACTATAAACTTAGCGCTTACTGGGAGGCAACCCAGTATTCTTTCCCTTGATCTTTTAGTTTAATTTTTGGTTTTTGTTTATTTCTATTTTATTTTTGTTCTTTCGCATTCCAGTTTGCCGTGCCTCACTGATGTATCCAGTATGCTACGGTCACCTGAAAAGATGTCGCTGCTAGAGTGTGAAGAGGAAGGGAATGATGGAGATTCCAGCGAATTAACCAGGGGAGTTTCAGTTTTCAGTTTAATTCTGTTCTTTATGTTCGTTTTGCATGTTGTTCATTGTTTCTAGAGCATTGAGGGCAATTTTTTGGATAAGTATGGGGGGTAGACTAGATTATTTCATTGTTCGTTGATCATTGTGTTTTGCATTCATTTGGTCTAGTTTATTGCATATAGTTCGTATTCATGCATATCATTATGTTTTGTGTTTGTGTTGTGTGAATAAGTAGAATAATGAATGTTGGCCGATGATGATAGAGTTGTGAAAAAAAATTGTTTTTGAAAAATAATGTTGCTTTTGATTGAACTTGAGAAGTTTTTGGTTGAATCGTGAATCATTTTAAGCACGCATGTTAGAATAGTGTAGTGTAGTGATGCAATTGATGAAGTTCGTGTTTGCTTGACCATTGCACGACAATAGGTGTTTGTTGATCATGATAGTGTCTTTGTATTCCCGATGATTGTTAGACATCGCATGTATGATCTTGGGCGTACCTATAAAAAATTTTTGAAAAATTTTGGTTGAAACTAAAGTTAACTCCATCCGGGTTACGATCAAGGGATTGAAATCCTAATCCTCTGTTCTTGACTAAGTATGCGGATTCCATGGGGTTAAAAATTTTGAAATTTTATAATAGCAATTCCATACGGGCTTGGAAAATGATTGAAATCCTAATCATTTTTCCATGGCTATGTTTGCGGGTTGAATGGGATTGTCACTCCATCCGGGATATAGAAGAGGGGATTGAAATTCGAATCCTATCTTAGTTATAGCTAAGTTTGCGGGTAATTATTGTGGCTTGAGAAAACCGGATGTAAAATCCGATGGTGCGTAATTAATCTCAAGAAAGTGCATGTTCTTGTTTGGGATTGTTGGGATGAAGGAGTGCTAGATTGTGACACTTTCACTGAATTGTCATAGGTCGCTAAGCATTCTTAGGACAGATTCTTTTGAAGTTGCATGAAACTGGAATGACATGGCGCACACACACGTTTACGTTAAACTGACAGTGTATTGTAGGCAATCAGAAGTTTTTGTGGTTTTTAGTTGTTGAAGTTGAAACTTATCGGAGGCTATGTTGTTCATGATTCATTCTTACTTATGTCGTTGTTTGCATATTTTTTTTGGTATATATTGCTCGAGGGCGAACAAGATTTAAGTATGGGGGTGTTGATAAGTGCATTTTGTGTGTATTATTTCGTGATAGGTTTATGTCTATTTTGTGTGCTTTCATATTGTTTTTAAGTATTTTTATGTGTTTTAGTGCTTGCTTGTGTATTTCACTCCTCGGGTTGATTTTGTAGGAAAATGGATTTTTGAAGAGTGAATTACGGAGCAGCTTTGGTCGAAAAATCAAATTTAATTTTAGAGAGATCCAAACCCGTTATCCACCGTTTAGAATGAAGTTCAGATGTTTTGAAGCTGCTGTCCAAATTTCAGCTCGATCCGACGGCTAGAACTCGAGATATGAATTTTTCAAAATCATCGCTCGCGGCAGAAAATGCATGGCGTGCAGGCGAGATTTGATCTCGCCCGCGCGCGACTCAGAGTTCCAGAAATCTGTTTTTTTGTTCTGCGCGCGCGCGAGGCTTCTTCCAGGCGCACGCGCGCGCGTGTTTGGCGTCAGATTTATTCGAGAATCCTATTTTGTGAAGGAAATTAATTGGTACAAGATCCAGACAATATAAATATATGATATATCATATTTTGAGAGGTTCCGAAGTTCCAGACGGCAGAGTGATTGCACAAGGGAGAAGACGGCTGCTATAGGCTTGGGAAAGAAGATTTCTTTTCTTTTGTTCTTAATTTTTGTTTAATTATTGTTTTCAATTATTGAGTAGTTTGTTTTCAACCAAGACGGCGTGATTGGGCCGAACAAATTCATGTAGAAAACTTGGATGTTTGTTTGGAATTTTTCAGACTTGATTTTATTTTATTGATTGTCAGATTTATATTTGTCTTGTGAATAACCTGATCAAATGTTTGCTTGCATGTTAATCGATTCCAAGTCGACAGAGGAGGTATTGATTTCGATCACTCTGATAATTAAAACATGGTTAAACTGACTAGAAATAGAATTCGGTTTCAGTGTGCGGTTTGGGTGTAAACTGAATTTTCACAAATATTTATTGCATTCAAATTTGATTAGAATTACGAAATATTAATCCGTCAATATTTGAGTAAGTTTGATTGTTCTAGAAATAGACCTTTGAACAAATTAGGATAATTCCCGTAATCTAAGGTTAAATCTGAGTCCTGAATCGGCTACGTGTTACATGATTTGTTCGGTACCTGCGTGTGTCTTGGTTGTCTCGTTTTAATTAAATTTTCTTTTCGGCTATTTTAATTCTTATTTCTTAAGCAGTTTTTATTATAAATTCTTATTTTATTTAAATCAAATTGCTTTTTATGATTTTGTATAGATTAAGCTAAATAATTAATTCTTGAGAATTGACTGCAGTACCTGTGGGATCGATACTTGGACTCTCTGTCCATTTTACTATTACTTGACCTGGTACGCTTGCCAGTATATTCATATCACACCGATTTAGCCGGTCAGTGGTCGTAAGAACAAAAATCTTATCTTTTAATTTGGCTAGGTATTCCAACTTGTCACTACAACAAAAATGCTCAAACACAACACTTAAAAAACAATGCTTTTGGTAAAAAGCATTGTATTTTTTTAATTTACAACGCATTTAAGAAATAGCGTTGTCGTTATTTTTTTTAAATTCATAAAAGACAACGCTTTGTTTGAAAAGCGTTGTCTTTAAGCGTTTTTTTAGGTCTAAGACAACGCTTTAAAAAAGCGTTGTCTTTGAGCGTTATTTTTTATATGTACTACAACACTTTTTAAAAAGGGTTGTAGATAATTTTTTTTTAAAAAATAATTAAATAAAAATTAAAATGACTAAAAGGAAAAAAAAAAAAAAGGAAACGACACACTCTCTCCTTCCAAAAGACATTCTCGGCTCTTGCGATCCCCTTTCTCCACAAACCCTAGCAGCCTTGTCATGCCGTCGATTTGCCACCCTAGCCGTCGGAAAGCTATCGATTGAAGCTAGAAAAGGTAAGCGTTCGTACTTGGCTTCAATTTAATACCAAAATATTGAGGAATCTCGGACCAAAGCTGAAACTGTCACGCCTCGTTCGCGACTGGAGCTTCGCGGGTTCTTGTTCTTTCTCGACTTTGAGCTATTTTTGGTCTTTTTTTGCATACTTTCCGAATTACACTTTCTAAAAAATTTTCGAATCCCTTTCTTCCTCTGCCTTTTACTACTCGAGGACTCGGATGTTTCTTTTCATTTGGGTATTGTAGGAAGTGGTCGATGAAGAAGATCGTGAACTTAAAAACCTTAAGAAAAAATTTGGTGAGGAAGTTCACAATGCAGTGGCGACTTCCTTGGAGGAACTAAATGAATATAATCCGAGCGGACGCTATGTGGTTGCCGAGCTTTGGAACTACAAGGACGATTATCTTGTGTGTAAGTGAAATATTTAAATATTTAAATTATGTTTTACATTCTTTCAACATAGATAGTGATGAAATTAATCTTACTTTGTTGATTTACCATCTCTTTTTTTCCCCAAGACGAAAGGTCAATCGAAACCATTCTCCAAGGGAGATAAGGAGCATATAAAGCAACAGAAGATGCGTAGTTTGTTTCAGGGACTTTTTGTATTTTGGCTCGGTGGTTATCCATCCACGTTCAAGAAACAATTTTAGTGTGTGATTTTGTCTGAATGTCAACTACTACTTGGTTTTCGCATCTTTTGGTGAATAATCAATAGTATATATGTTTGTCTGCAACTTATTTTACTTCTATATTTGGTTTAATTTTTAACCCTTAATCTCAAATTTCAATCATCTAGGGGAGGGGCTTTAGAGTAGAGGTATGTTATAATATGGTATCCGATCCGGCCTGATATAGTGAATAGAAGGTTATTATGATAGTGAACAAAATAAAGCAGAGGGCAAAAGAACACGAAAGAATATGATTATGATAATTATCTACAAGTTACATACCATCTGTAGGTTTATAGTATTAATTTATGCATTATGGTAATTGTATAGCACTATTGTTAATTTATCCACACTAATTAGGTACCTTTTATCTTTATTCAACCATGGATGATCACAAGTGTTTCTTTCAGAAATTCAATAATTAACTATGCATCTTGCAGACTCAATGGCATAATTGAATGTGGTGAGCGTCGTCATGATAACATTTATCGAAGAACTATGCTATTAACAGAACAAGTTGAAAAAAGTCATGGAAGCCCGCATGTTACTTTCCTTCTTGAAGGTCCCAGTGGCAGGTAATAAAGTGTCAATTTGTCATATTAAAATTATTGCAAATAAATCACTCCACTAAATCTCCCTCGTCTTGGGCAGTGGTAAAATTGCAATGGCATCAACAATTGGAATTGAAAGTTATTTCCCCTTTGTCAAAATGGTAAGTGATTTACTTTGCCTGTGGACCATATGTAAAATATTCATTTTAATTCTCTACTCCTCTCATTAAGCATTTTTCTCCATCTATCTCTCTAAATTGTTAGATATCTGCTGAAACGATGCTTGGACTCAGTGAACTCGCAAAATGTGCTCAGATTGTTAAGGTCTGATGTCTTAGCCTAACTTTCGATTTCCAACTTGTAGTTACACTTGCATTTTCTGAATAGATTTCGCAATAGGTGAAATTTGGAGTTGTACCTCTTTTTTAATTTTTTTTACACTTTCCACAATGTCCAATTTTGATATTATAATTTACTATTATTATTACTCGAATACATTGCCATATTGATCTCTTTTGCTTTTCTGTAGGCCACCGCTAAGTGCTAGCCTCATCAAGAATCTGGTCACCGTGTTCGAGCAGCTTGTTTGCATCAAGAAAAAATTCACTTTGACGATGCTTTCTTAGTAGGTTGCTGGATTCTTGCTGGTTCACTTGCTGCAACAGTTTGTGCGCTGCCACAGCCTAACGCTTGCGCAAGTGTGTGATCCTTCTTTGCGCTCTTTGTCACGGTGTATTTGATTAATGTGTGGTATATCACACTACAACAAATATGATCAAACACAACAATTAAAAACAACTCTTTTTAAGCGTTGTATTTTATTAAATCTCATCTGAGTTTTCTGCAGCCATTAGAGCCAGCGAAGGAGAATCAAGATTTCTTGCTTCTTGAGGGTTATCAGACAACATTTTTGCAGAGAAATTAATCTGCTCTTCTCTCTTTTAAGCGCACGATCAAAGACACTTCAGCACAGGATTCATCGATAGAAACTGCTGCAGGTAACTCTTGGCCTTGCATTGGATTTACTAGATTCAATTCTGTTATGCGGTTATGCATTTTTCTGAATTCCTATTTCTTTTCATGGTTATAGTTTACTCTTGTATAGAAATCTCGCCACTATTGGTCAGATTTTTCGAATGAATTTCCGATCTATCTGTGTTCTATGCGTGCCTTGGGTTTTCCTTAGGATTTTACTAGCCGACCTTCCGATGTTCGTACAAGTTTCTTCTTCTGTTTTGTTTCCCTGTTGTTTGCTTCTCACGCTGTACAACGTCATCTTTTCTCTTAGATTTGTTTATAAGCATGAGTAGCATGGACCATTTTCTGTATCAAATATTCGGATCGGTTTGCTGTGAATCAGGAAGAAATGGAATATTCGTCTATATTTGTTGGCGATGGGGAAAAGGAGCAAATAATCCATGGCCGCTTTTGTCAGTATCTTACTGTGCCGTATGATCCGTGTTTTTCGTCATTGAATGATGTTGTCAAAGGAGGAAGCCACGGAGTAAGGAAATTTATCGGAAAAGATAGAGATTAACACTCCTAGAATAGCATAAAACGAGTATGATTTCTTTCATCGACACAACAGATGATGGCAAGAAAACTCAGTCTCTGTTACTTGCTAATATATAGAGCTTGATGGTTGTTTTGCATTTGACCATTACTTTGGCAGGAAATGTTATTTTTGAATGGATATTTTTTTCTAAGTAATACAATTTTATTAGCCTTTGAGATATAAAATGTAAAACATCGAAGATAATGTTTACTTGTTTATATAAGCCTCCTTTGAGATACAAGTATTAGAAAAAATTGAAAACAGAGGATGCTACAAGTATCATATCATTAATAATACTAATTCGTGTATTATATAATATATCTGATTTAATAGTCATTAATACTATCTTTTTCGAGGTGTTGAATTAGTTTTCTACAGGAGAATCTTCTCCTGTAACGGGACAATTGGGAGCAGAGCTATTGTTGTTGGGACCTTTGACACTTGTGAGGGGAATGGGTGGTACCAAAGGTTCCTCGAAAGAACCTAATGTTTGGATTGCCTCTAGTTTATCTGTCAAATGATACTCTACTAGTATGCTATATGATTCAAAATATTTGTGATTCATGATGACCATAGTCTGTGACTACAAACATTTAGTTCTATGATAAACAATTTTGGTGTTTGAGGTGGTTAAATTTGTGTACTATTGTGATGTTGTAGATACTTTTGTCAAAGCTGATTTTTTTTTTTGAGAGCTAGGTGTGACAAAGCTGATTTTTTGAGAGCTAGGTGTGACAAAGCTGATTTTTTTTTTCTTATATAGCTTTAGCTTTTCTTTGTTTTCTGATTAATGTTCGTGAAGGATTAATATCAGAGAAGGGGGTAGCAACAGGAGATTAACCATTCCAGAAGTTGATCCATTATCCAACCAAGAGGCTCGAAATATATTAGGAGGCAATCATCATCATCAGTTGCAGGGGGTTTACCTCCATTAGGCAAGTTCATTTTCAACAGTGTATTCTTTCTTCTGATTTTTTTTACTTAATTCCAAGTTTAGTACATAAACATGATATCATATTTCAGATTCTTTATCACTTCTGGGAACAATCCAACAACATATTTTTTTTAAATTCATGTTCTTTTAATGATAAATAAGTATTTAAGTTTACTTTCCATTTTAATCTATTCATATTTGTTTTCTTGTATTTATTTTTAATAATTTACAGTATGGAGATAAAAATTAAAGGAAAAGAGATTGTTGCGGCTTTTATGAAAGCTTGGGACGCTAACATATGCTGAAGGAATCAAAGTTTTTCGAGATTAATGCATAGTTTTTTCCTAGTGTTCATTAATTTAGAATTCGATTATTTTTTTATTTGAATGATTTATAATATTGGAAGATTGTATACTAAATTTTATTTTAGAAATTTTTGAATTTTGAGTGATTTATAATTTTTGAAAATTTGTGATTTAATTTTTTTTTTTTTTTGTTTTTTGTTTAAAAAAAGACAACGCTTTTAAAAGCGTTGTCTTTACCAGAAAAGACAACGCTTTTTTGAAGAGTTGTCTTTTCAAAATACAACGACGCTTAAGAAGTGTTGTCTTTTCCAAAAACGACAACGCTTTTTATAAAAGACAACGCTTAAAAAGCGTTGTTGTTTTTAGATACGACAACGCTTTTTAAGCGTTGTCTTTTCCAGAAACGACAACGCTTTTTCCGCGTTGTCTTTGACCATGGTCTTTTACAACACTGGCTACGACAACGCTTTTTTGGGGACATTAACAACGCGGAAAAAGCGTTGTTTTTAGCCGTTTTTCTTGTAGTGTGTTCTCGTTCAAAATTTGAGAATATGAGATCGTTGTTCGATAGTTGAACTATTCATCAAATTCCTTGAGCCGCAATTGGAATGCTATGAGAATACCAGAAATAATGAGCATTACTTCCATTTTTGCAACAAACGGAGCCTTATGTGGAGGTACAAGAATGCTTTTTCCTTTGCCTGAAAGATCAGCCAGGGGGTTGTTTCAGGTTTTTGAAGTGATGGCTCGGCGAGTGTTATGCCTTTAGAATGAGGAACCTGAGAGCTGATGAGTGGATCAGTATAGGTAAGCACTTTGTCGGTTGAGGAAGTAGTTTCTTGTTTGATTGCTTTCAACTGATTGGTTGTGACTTTGTTCTTTTGTAATAACACAGGAATGGTGACCGCATTGAGCCATTTTGAGACATGCAGTGTCTCAAATGTAGAGGAGTCAACACCTAAGGTGGAAAGAATGTGACATATCTGTAGTGCAAAGCCTTTGGATTGACCTTTGCCTCTAATCATTTCACAATGTGTGGAGTACAGTATGGACAAACAATTGAATTTCAACTGAGAAGCAATAGAGGCCATATACTGAAATTTTTCAAGAGTGATCTTGTCGTAAGAACCTGCCTTGACAAGAAGTGATTTGGCAACTATGTTGGCTAACAGGCAATGCACCATCTTCAAGATTTGTTTGAGTCCATTGACCTTGATGGGTGCGCCATCCAAAGTAAACTGGGCTGCCCAATGAGCGGCATTTTCATCAGGTAGATCGGCATATTGTATCAAACCATTGGTGGGCAAAGAAAATGTTTCTCCGAAAAAGTGTTGATTGAATACTAGGCGTCGGTCCTGAATGGTGCAGTTGATGCTCCCATGGTTGAGCTGTGCGGAATCAAAGAATTCTTTGACTAGATTGTAGTTGACAGTAGAACAAGATCCAAGGAATTTGCGACGTCCAAAAGCTTCAAGCATGCGAAAGACCTCTGAGATTTCAAAATTGTTGATCGAGTAAACTTCATCAAAGTTGATTCCCAAGCATGTCTTTTGGATTGACATCTTTGAAGTTTTCTGAAATAAAAAGGGATTAGGATTTTTGTGAGAAAAGAGTAACAATTTCAGGTGATAGTATTGAAAGTTTTAGGAATATATATGTTTGTGTTAGGTGTGCAAATGACCGCTATGTGGCATTCATGACAATGGAATTTGAAATTTGAATTTTGAATTTGAAAAACAAATTTGAATAGGCGCGCAAAATAAAACAAAAAACAACAGATTAAAAATAATAAAAAAATAAAATGCGGTTAGCGCGAATTCCAATGTCTGTAAACGACTGATGCAAGAAATGGTAGGGTGGCGTTTCAGATACGCCGTCAGGTCCTGTAATTATGATCTGCGTTTTTTGAGTATATCATTAGATAAGGAACATATGAGATGAATGTCTGCCGACCCTTCACCTTCCTTGTTACTCCTATAAATACGGGATCATCAAATCAGTAAGACATCAATTGTTCATACAAAATCATATATATATTAAGATCAAGATGCCAGGTCCTGTAGTAGATTTAGCCACCGAGTTTAATGCTGCGTTAACTCGAGTTCGAATATGAGAGTATGAAAATACAGTGTTTGAACGAGTCATAGCGGAATGGGAAGCAGTAGAAGAGCTGTTTCTTCATTTGTCTGCTGTTCTTCCACCGAGTGCTTCGGATTCTGCTACTGACTATGCTGACCAGATGATGCATTATGAGGAGGCGCTGGGGTCCACTAGTTTGGATAAGATCTTCACTTCCGAGGGTGTGTATCTGATCTTGCTCTATAAGGAGCTTGAAGAACTGGAGCTCATTTGGTCGAAGGATATTGGGTTTGTTCGCTCTCATACCAGAGAGCTTACTACCTTCATGTTTGCATGGAGTGGAGAAGGAGATAGCAAAGGCAGTACTAGCCTTCGAGGCTCTTATGTAACTGAGACTTGTTATATTTTCCTACAAGTCTGATGTTAGTTCACATTAATCAATGAATTTTAATGAAAAGTGGACACTTATCTTATTCTTTCTTACCGATTGGTGCATGACTGAGTATGCAAAAAAAAATCTCCAACAGTTATTTTGAATGATTAATCTAGAAATATAGTCAGTCTAATTTAATTAAGATGCAAGGGGTACATGTCACAAAGTCCTGATAAGGGACATTTATGTGACAGGATAGAACGCTATTAATAGGATAACATACTTACTTTAAAGCGTTAGTTTCAACTAGTGCTCATTTAAACATATATAAATTATTGATGTGACATGATGATGACCCTTGAGTTCTTAGGCGTCATTAATCTTTCCTCTAACTCTGCCTATAAATATCAGACCAAATTTAGTGCAACGATAGCATCAGATGAATTGAATAAGAAATTTTGAATGGAGGCTCAAATCTTTGAATTTCAGAAGAAATTTTATCAAGATCGAGTAATGGCAAGGGTGATAAAAGTGTATGATCAGGTACAAACCCCTTTTTACCATATTTCACCTGATCCTCCTCCATTTTCTATTGAGGAAGCCCTGAAATATTCTGCTAGGGCTCGTCATTTCAGGCGAATGTTGGGAACATACTCCAATCAAGATGTACTCAACCCACCGGGTTTTCTACTATTGATGCTATATGAGGAGAAGATGATCTTGGAAAGCTTGTACTTCTTTGATGATCATCATGATGCTACAAGTCCTTATAATATGACAAATTGGATGTTAGAGTGGGGAGATTTAGTAGACAAGGAAATAGAGAGTATGACACTTTTGTGGCTCCGTGAATAGACTTTGTCAGGCAGAAATGATCACACTATATTAAGCTTAAGTCTGGGAATGATGTAATGAGCAGAGATGTACTGTTTAAAAAGTATCTATTTAAGTTTTTCTATTAAATGCATAGTGAACTATAATCGATAAAGTAAGCTTATCAAATTTTTCAGTACGAATATCTTTTGGAGATATTATCAACGATTTGGTGCAGGTGACTGTTGACCTACTTGACCTTTAGCATTCTGCTTTTCTTGCCTATAAATACTTCAACACGCAACAAAATAAATTAGTTCAAGAAAAATATCAAAATTCAAATATCAATATGGATGAGTTGGAATGCGAGATAAGAAAAAACAGATATAGAAACAGAGTAATAGCAAGAGGGATGCGTATATGGTTTTTATTGGAGACAATTCGTCGCAACATTCCTCCGGGTTTAGCTCTCATGGAGCCGCATTATGCTGAGGGATTACTTTGATGCAAACTTCTCTTGCAAACTCAGAGCACTAATGATGTGCAAAAACCTGCTGCAGTGAGACTCTTGATGCTTTTAGCAGAGAGAGATGAGATGCAGAACATCTTCTTTGAAGATGATGTCTGCAATGGTCAAGGCGCACTCACTCGGTGGATTATTGAGTGGAGTCGTGAAATGATTAGCATAATAGCTACAGCTCGTGTAGCATATTGTCAGGCTCAGTAGATTTTTAGGGGATATGATGTAACAGAGATGTGCATGCTCATGATAGTTTTAATCATTTTTTATGTAATGAAATGCATTGTTCCCCCTGAAATTATGCTCATCTTATTCTAATTCTATTAAACCAAGTATGTTTCGAAAGTAAGAAAACTTAGCATCTAGTAATGGTTTAGTGAAGATGTCGGCTGCTTGCTGATCAGTAGATATAAATATCATCTGAATCTCTTTCTTCAGCACATGCTCTCTTATGAAGTGATGTCGTACGTCAATGTGCTTTGTTCTTGACTGCATTATAGGATTTTGTGTGATTGCAATTGCACTAGTGTTATCACAAAAAATGGGGGCTTCACTTGACTGTATTCCATAGTCTCGAAGTTGTTGTTGTATCCACGGTATTTGTGCACAACAACTGTCAGTTGCTAAGTATTCTGCTTTGACTGTAGAGGTTGCAATTGATGTTTGCTTCTTGCTAAACCATGAAATAAGTCTATCTCCCAGAAATGGACAAGATCCGCTAGTGATTTTTCTATCAATCTTGCATCCTGCATAATCTTCATCTGAATAACCACAAATATTAAATTCTGAGTCTTTGGAGTACCAAAAACCCACGTTTGTAGTACCCTTAATATATTTAAGAATCCGTTTAGCAGAAATATAATGAGATTGTTTGGGTGCTGCTTGAAATCTTGCACATAGGCATCTAGCAAATATAATATCAGGTATGCTAGCAGTTAAGTAAAGTAATGAACCGATAAGTCCTCAATACAACGTTACCTCTACCGATGCTCCTGCTTCATTTTTATCAAGATTTATAGAATCACTCATAGGAGTAGCTATGGCTGAGAAATTTTCCATACCAAACTTTTTAATAAGTTCCTTAGTATATTTGGCCTGATTTATGAAGATACCATTTTCGAGTTGTTTTACTTGTAGCCCGAGAAAGAAATTCAATTCGCCCATCTTGCTCATTTCAAATTGCTCCTGCTTCAACTTAGAAAATTTCTCGCATAGGCGAGGATTAGTTGATCCAAATATAATATCGTCTACATAAATTTGAACAAGCAGAATGTGATTTCCTTTAATGAACTTGAAAAGAGTCTTAACGACTCTTCCAATGACAAAGTCATGATTCAATAGAAACTGTGATAAAGTGTCATACCAGGCTCTTGGTGCTTGTTTTAAACCATAAAGAGTTTTATCAAGTTTAAATACATAATCAGGAGTGTAAGGGTTGATAAAACCTGGTGGTTGTTCAACATAGACTTCTTCTTGGAGTAGACCATTTAGGAAGGCTGACTTAACGTCCATTTTATAGACTTTGAAATTCTTATAAGCAGCATATGCAAAGAATATTTTGATAGCTTCAAGTCTTGCTACTGGAGCGAATGATTCATCGAAATCAATTCCTTCTTCTTGTCGGAAGCCTTGAGCAACCAGTCTAGCTTTATTTCTTATCATTGTGCCTATGATATTTTGATTGTTCGGTCGAGGGACTAAATTCCACACTTTGTTTCTCATGAACTGATTTAGTTCCTCCTGCATTGCTTCAATCCAGCCAGCATCTTGTAATGCTTCATCAATTTGTTTGGGTTTTAGCTGTGATATGAATGATGCATGCAATAACTCGTTAATCATTTGATTTCTAGTACATAAAGGGGCGATAGGATTACCGGTGACCAGCCCTGGTGGATGATCTTTTCTCCACCGGAGACTTGGTCCAAGAGGATTTGTGTCCTGATTTCTTGGAGTATCGTCCTCATTTTTTATTATGTTATCCGGTTCAATGATTTCTTCCTCGATCCTCCGTTCTTCATGTTCTTGACCTAACTGTTCTTCGGTAGGTTGAGTAATAACTTCTTCTGGTTCAATGTTTCTGATAGGGGGTTCATTTCTATCACTTTCATCATTTAGAACGGTTGTTTCTAGCATGTTTGCTAGATCTTTAATGCTAGATTCATAAAAAATAACATGAATGGTTTCCTCTATTGTCAGTGACTTATTGTTGAACACTCTGTAAGCTCGACTGACTAAGGAATATCCAATAAATATGCCTTCGTTTGCTTTTGCATCAAAGACTATTAAACGATGTTTGCCATTTTCATGGATAAAACACTTGCAGCAAAAAATTTTGAAGTATGAAACATCGAATTTTGTGCCATTCCAGATCTCTAATGGTGTCTTGTTGTGTCTCTTGTTAATCATAGATCTGTTTTGAGTATAACATGCTGTGTTAATTTCCTCTGCCCAAAGTCTTTGAGAGACGTTAGAATCAGCAATCATGGTTTTGGCTGCTTCTTTTAGAGTGAGGTTCCTCCTCTCAGCAATTCCATTTGCTGTGGTGTCCGAGCAGCAGATAACTCATGCTTGATTCCCTGATCATCTAGATAAGATTCAAGGGTTTTGTTTAAAAAAAACGTACCTCTATCACTCCTGATCCGATCTATCCAAGTATGTTTCTCATTTTGCAAACGTTTTGAAAGTTTTATCAAGTGATTAGCTGTTTGATCTTTGGAAGATAAAAAAGATTACCCAGGTAAAACGAGAGTAATCGTCTACAATAACTAAAGTGTACCTCATTCCCCCTAAGCTCCTGACCGGTATAGGACCAAACAAATCCATGTGCAACATGTCTAAGCATTTAGAAGAAGACAAACACACTTTTTTTTAAAAAGTAGCTCTCACTTGTTTGCCTTGATGACAAGCCAAACAAACTTTTTTCTTTTTGAAATCCCCTTTGGGTAAGACAAGAACCAAATCATGTTTGCTCAGGTGTTTAATGGACTTAAAATTCAAATGATTCAGCCACTTATGCCACAACCATTGCTTATCACTTTGAGCAACAAAACAAGTAGGAACTGACGGTTGTTCACATTGCCAATTTGTCCTATATGTGTTTTGTTCTCTTAGTCCGGTTAACATAATTTTGTCGTCACTAGATTTTATTGTGCATGAGTGCTTGTGAAATTCAACAATGTATGTAAGAGTGGGTGCCCAGTGAGCCAACTGTGTGGCTATGAGCTTTGATGACTCTTTGTATAAACAATCTTTTGTTTAATATTATTTACACTTTTAATGGCAATGACTTTATATTACTTCATATTGTTATATTGTGATATACTATTGTTGTTTTGATAAAGACCTTGAATATACTATAGTGTATGTAAGATGTGGTAGAACATGGGGATGTCTATCATGAAATACATCTTATAGTCACTGTATATTCTAAAACCGTTCCTAGTCGATTGAGCCGTCCGATAATAAGGATAAGGATCGCTCGAGTTCGAGACTAGCATTTGCGATGCGGAGTACCACGTTTCATTGGTAGGGAACATGGAGATGTTCGAAGCATGCAAATGGATATTCATATGATGAATAATCGAACTACCCTATCCGGACTTTCCAAGTGGTTATCACTTATCGAGTGGATAAAGTCCGCGGTTTTGGTTGTACACCATTAGTCCTTACGACTTGAAACATCATGGAGACTCTATATGCTAGTGCTGTGCTTTGACTCGTTTACCGACTCTATGGGGGTCATCAGGTGTCGAGATTGGGTACAGTTACGACGCATATAGGAGTCAATGCATTGTTGTCAAGGATTCACCACATACTTGCGAGTGTGGATATCCTATGCGATCTGAGGAGATATTAGTGTGACAAATCTCTGGCCAGAGTACTTGATGTGATTTAAGAAATGGTTTCTTAGTAGCACATGCGATGTCACTAATTTGATCTTCAAGATGTATTGCATAGTTATCGAATCTTGAGCGACTCTCGATATACCAATGGTTGTTGATTCGATCGGGATATTTGGATGAAGGGACCGTACTGTACGCTAACCAAAATCTACTGGTTCTTGTAGGCACTATCAGTGATACCTAGGGAATCATGGGGCGATGTTGCTAGGCGCTTTACCATGATTCGTTGGGCAAGTCGGAAAGTGTTGTTCCGAGTCACAAGGAGTTGTGAGCCCACGGCTAGCTGTATCCCTGAACCATTGAGGGTCACACAGTGTAATGGAGTTTTAATCCCCGTTGAGATAGTTAAATTTAAAGAGTTAAATTTAATGAACTAAGGAGTTGGACTTCTTAAATAAGAGTAAGGGAGTAGGATTTCCTAAAATGACATAGGGATGGACATTTTTGGAAACCACTGAATTCGGATTCAGGAAAATTTATTTTGACTTTAAAACGTGCAGAAATGGTTTCTGTGCACATTGGTGAAATCGTTTCATCAATCGGAGTCACGATGAATTTTATATTAATTTCTGAACGAGCGGGCTTTGCTTGTCGGGCCCCAGCTTATGACTAATGGGCCCTAAGGTGTTAGTGGCCTGCATTATAAATAAGTTATTTCAGTACAGAAATTACACACGACAGGTCATTATTTTGAGAGCAATTTTCGAAAACCCTACCCTCTCTCTCAAACATATTTCGGCCGCCCCCTCCTTGCTCTGCCCGAGAAAATTCCGGTCTGTGATTTTGAATCGCAGTAAGGAATAACGAATCAAATTCGTGTATTCTCTTCGCAGAAAACTTCTGATAGATTTTCTAGTGCAATCTATCAGAGGGATTAAACCTCTGTTCGTGGACCTGATTGAAGGCGTTCATCGGTTCCAGGGAGAGACAACAAGAGCAGAATTGTTCTGTTGGTGTCCATTAATCTCGTTGCGAGATTTGAGGTAAAATTTATTTAATTGTTATTTAAATTTTACACACACGTAATTCAATCGATGTATGGTTGATACCCACACCATGGAAACGTTCCATGAAAAATTTTAAACTTCCGCTGCACCGGGTATCAATCGTAATTGGTCTGGGAACTCGCCAGTTTTCCAACAGTGGTATCAGAGCCAGGTTGCTCAGATCAATCGATTGAATTAATCAATTGTACAAAATTTTTGAGTCTCGGTTTTTGAAACAAAATAAATATTTTTAATAAAAAATTTTTTTTATCGGGGGGCGAAACCCGGGCAGCGATTGGATCGCTGCCCGGAGGGGGCAGCGATGGTCGCTGCCCCCAGGGGCGGCGCACGGCGCCGCCCAAAGGGGGCGCACGGCGCCGCCCAGGGCGGCGACCGTCGCCGCCCAGGGCGGCGCACGGCGCTGCCCAGGGCAGCGCTGTGCGCTGCCCAGCGCAGCGCTGGGCGCTGCGCAGGGCAGCGCTCGGCGCTGCCCAGGGCGGCGCACAGCGCCGCCCAGGGGCGGCGCTCGGCGCCGCCCAGGGCGACGCACGGCGCCGCCCAGCGGCGGCGCCAGGCGCCGCCAGGGCAGCAAACGTTGCTGCCCTAAGGGGGCAGCCGGGCTGCCCCGGCCCGCGCCCCGGGTGCGGGCCGGCCCGGGAGTGTCCCGGGCGGCCCGCGGGAAAAAAATTATATTTTTATTAATTTTAATATTTAAAATTTTATTTTTGGTCCGGTCAAAAATTGTTTTTGATTGGTTCACGAGATTTCGGATCGAATTGTTCGAGTCCGTAAATTTTAAAATTGATTTTGGATAAATTTGAATTTTTGGAAAATTTTAATATTTTATCCGTAAATTGAATTTTGAAATCAATTATTTTGGTACAATTGATGATAAGATATGATCTTATGATATATTGAGTAAAATATGATTTTATTTGTAAAATTGGATTTTATAGATAAAATATGATTTTATTTGATATAGAGATAAAATATGATTTTATATGTGAAATGAGATTTTATATATAAAATATGATTTTATCTTGTTTAAATTTGAATTGCCACTGCATGTTATCCAATAAATTAATTTTGAATTAAATGTTATTGGATAAGGATGATCGATTGCCATGACCAATTTTGTAGGTGTATGTTAGGAATTTACATTTTGTTTTTATTGTTGTTGGTTTTATTAATGGGCCTGGTTTATGGCCCGATATGAATGTCATATGTAATAAAAGTGGGCTTGGTTTATAGCCCGTTCCCACCCCTAAAATGTATCCCTACTTGTCATTGTTATTTATTGTAAATACATTAGATTTAGTGGGAGATCAAGATTTGAAGACGGTGGGCCCAGCAGACAATAAAGACTGAAGAAATGTAAATTGGAAGCACATGTAATAGGATTGCATTGCATACTGCATATTACCTAGGATTGGACTAAGACCCGTGATTGGCAACCACGGTTCAATTAGAAATGGAATCGATCATCCTATATAATATTTGATATTATGATTGTATGCATGTTTAGACATAAATTGCGTGAATCCGGCAAGCATGCAATAAAATGAATATGATGAGACAAATATTTTTATAATTAAAAATCCCTCATTTTAAATATGATTTAAAATTTATATCAAGATAAATAAAGGAAATTTAAATTTGTTTAAATGTTCCCACCTTCCATCAACGGTCAATGTATGTGATGCTACCCGCGGATACGGTCCGGCTCATATTATTGGGGGGGCCCGTCCGTCGGAAAGCTGTACATTGGATCGACAAATGTTGTAAGTTGGGTGGAACTCCCATGGGATCGGCTCATATTATTGGGGGATCCACATGGCGACCGTCCATCACAACTTAATATTGATGGGTCATCTTGACATGTCACTTTAAACGGCGTCATATTATTGGGCCCTTATTGGACATGAGGTAAACACATGGGGGTTGCTTGGGAAGCAATTGGGCTCTACCTTTTGAGAATTATGGTTGGCTGATATTATTCGGGACCATAAGTTTGTCAATTGGACTCCATGTTCTCACTAAGGAAAAAGTTTCCCGTTTTCACTAGAGGGTGGTGAAATCGTTAAAATAGTGGGAGTGAGATTCATAAAATTAAATTCGCCTATTTTATGTCTTAGTAAATTGCTTAAACAATCATCGATAATTGTCTGTTTCATCTCAGTAATCCACATGTTTCTATTCTCCAACAAAACAAACTTATTGGCGCAAACAATACAGAATGATTCCATAAGTTAAGATTGTCCTAAGTTCGGAAAAGATTTTCTAAAGTGTTAGAAAAGGCTTCTCCGAAAACAGCCCCGGCTGATGTAACTGCCGAAAGGTTGGCCGAACTAGAGAAATGGTTGGACCATGATCTCAAGGCCAAATGTTACATGCAAAATTGGACAAGTCTAAACAAGTTTGCCATCATTGCAAGAAACCCGGTCATTGGAAACGTAACTGCAAGGAATACCTCAAGCAGTTGCGAACTGCAAAGGGTATGTTTTACATTAAAATGTTTTTCTTAATACTACTTCTTGGGTATTGGATACCAGATGTAGATCTCATATTTGCAATGAGTTGCAAATGATGACAAGAAGTAATAGGCTAAGGATGGGTGAGACCCAGTCAAGGCTCGGAAATGGTTCCAGAGATAAATCCAAAGCTATAGGAGACATTTTTGCAGAACGGTTTTAAGTTATTTTTAAGAGATGTTTTATTTGTTCCGGATTTAATTAAAAACATTATTTCTGTTTCTATGCTAGATAGAGATGGTTATTCTTGCAATTTTGTGAATGGGATTTGCAATATTTACAAGAATGAATGTTTGATTGGAAATGGACAACTTGAAAACGATCTATACAACTTAAAACTAAAAGACGTTCCAATAAATTATATTGATAAACCGGCGACAACAAACAAAAGGAAAATCGATAGTCAAAACCCGGCAAACCTTTGGCACGCTAGACTAGGTCATATTTCCTCAAGGAGGATGAACAAGCTAGTGGGAGAGGGCATGTTTGATATGTCTGATATTAACTCTCTACCTACTTGTGAATCCTGCCTAAAAAGAAAAATGACTAAATCTCCTTTTAAGGGGAAACCTGAGCGTAGTCAGAATCTGTTGGATTTGATCCATACAGATGTTTGTGGTCCATTTAGAGTAGGGACTCAACATGGCCACACCTACTTCATTACCTTTACTGATGATTATTCAAGGTATGGGTATTTATATTTAATGAAATATAAGTCTGAAGCATTTGAAAAGTTCAAAGAATTCAAGGCTGAAGTAGAAAACAAGCTAGGTAAAAGTATTAAAGCACTTCGATCGGATCGAGGTGGAGAATACTTAAGTACCGAGTTTTTGGACTATCTAAAAGAGAATGGGATTCTCTCTCAGTGGACTCCTCCTATGACACCACAGCTGAATGGTGTATCGGAGCGTCGTAATCGAACTTTGTTGGACATGGTTCGATCCATGATGAGCTTCACTGAGCTTCCACCTTCGTTTTGGGGCTATGCGCTTGAAACGGCGGTATTGTTGTTGAACAACGTCCACACTAAAGCAGTGGACAAAACACCATACGAGTTATGGAATGGCAAAGCTCCTAAGTATTCGTACTTGAGGATTTGGGGATGTCCTGCTTACGTGAAGCGGACAGTGGGAGATAAGTTGGATAGTCGATCCAGCTTATGTTATTTTGTAGGGTATCCGAAGAATTCAATCGGATATTATTTCTATTATCCTACTGAAACAAAGGTGTTTGTTTCTAGGAATGCCACCTTCTTGGAGAAGGAGTTCTTATTGGATAAGAAAGGCGAGATGATGGAACTCGAAGAGGTTCGAGAAGAACCCGAAATACAAAATAACGATCCTACACCTCAGGAACCATTGCTGGACACGCCTGAACCTAGAAGATCCGAGAGGACTTCTAGACCTCCTATTCGATATGGTCTTCTTCTTGAAGGGGATCAAGATGAACCCGACATTGGATGTGATCCAAGAAACTTCAAGGAAGCAATTTCTGATGCGGATTCGAATTTATGGCTTGAAGCTATGCAGTCAGAATTGGATTCGATGCATACAAACCAAGTTTGGTCTTTAGTAGATCCTCCCGATGGAATTGTTCCAATAGGGTGTAAATGGATCTACAAAAGAAAGCTTGGGCCTGATGGTAAGGTATTGACCTACAAGGCGCGATTGGTGGCGAAAGGTTATACTCAAAGGCAAGGAGTTGACTATGACGAAACCTTTTCACCAGTTGCAATGTTCAAGTCCATAAGAATCCTAATTGCCATAGCTGCATGGTATGACTATGAGATATGGCAAATGGATGTGAAGACTGCTTTTCTTAATGGAGACATTAAGGAGGAAATCTATATGAAGCAGCCTGAGGGGTACACATCCATGGGAAGCGAGCATAAGGTATGCAAGCTTCAGAGATCAATTTATGGTCTAAAACAAGCATCAAGAAGTTGGAACCAGAAATTTGATGAAACAATAAAAGATTTTGGTTTCATCAAGAACCCGGAGGAACCTTGCGTGTACAAGAAAGTAGTTAAGGATGCGGTGACATTCTTAGTACTTTATGTTGATGACATCCTACTCATTGGGAATGATGTAGGGATGTTGCAGTCAACAAAGATATGGTTATCAGGTAGATTCTCGATGAAGGATTTGGGTGAGGCATCCTACATTCTTGGGATACAGATCTATAGAGATAGATCTAAGAGAATGATAGGACTCACTCAATCAACCTACATCGATACCATATTGAAACGGTTTTCAATGGATGGGTCCAAAAGAGGACATCTACCCATGTGTCATGGAGTTTCTCTATCCAAGTCTATGTGTCCCAAGACTGATGAAGAGATAGAGAATATGACACATGTACCATATGCGTCAGCTATAGGTAGTATCATGTATGGGATGATATCTACCAGACCGGATGTAGCATTTGCTCTGAGTGTCACGAGCAGATATCAGTCTAATCCTGGTCAAATGCATTGGAAAGCCGTGAAGGACATTCTTAAGTACTTGCGAAGGACTAAGAATATGTTCATGGTTTATGGAGGACGAGAACTCAAATTGGAAGGCTATACCGACTCTAGCTTCCAAAGTGATGTGGATGACTCGAAGTCAACCTCTGGATTTGTGTTCATGCTCAATGGCGGTGCTGTCTCTTGGAAGAGTTCCAAGCAGGACACCACAGCGGATTCCACCACTGAGGCTGAATACATTGCAGCATCAGCTGCTGCTAAAGAGGCCGTTTGGATGAGGAAGTTCGTCCAAGAGTTGGGCGTCATTCCTGAATTTGTTGGTCCAGTCCCGGTGTACTGTGACAACACGGGTGCCGTTGCTCAAGCAAAGGAACCAAGGTCTCATCAAAGATCCAAACACGTACTGAGGAAATACCACATAATCCGGGAGATTGTGGAAAGAGGAGACATCATTGTCGAACGAGTGGCCTCTGCAGACAATATCGCTGATCCGCTTACTAAGCCCTTGCCAGGACCATTGTTTGACAAACATCGCGAAGCAATGGGTCTACGTAGTATGACTAGTTGGCTATAGGGCAAGTGGGAGATTGTAAGAGTGGGTGCCCAGTGAGCCAACTGTGTGGCTATGAGCTTTGATGACTCTTTGTATAAACAATCTTTTGTTTAATATTATTTACACTTTTAATGGCAATGACTTTATATTACTTCATATTGTTATATTGTGATATACTATTGTTGTTTTGATAAAGACCTTGAATATACTATAGTGTATGTAAGATGTGGTAGAACATGGGGATGTCTATCATGAAATACATCTTATAGTCACTGTATATTCTAAAACCGTTCCTAGTCGATTGAGCCGTCCGATAATAAGGATAAGGATCGCTCGAGTTCGAGACTAGCATTTGCGATGCGGAGTACCACGTTTCATTGGTAGGGAACATGGAGATGTTCGAAGCATGCAAATGGATATTCATATGATGAATAATCGAACTACCCTATCCGGACTTTCCAAGTGGTTATCACTTATCGAGTGGATAAAGTCCGCGGTTTTGGTTGTACACCATTAGTCCTTACGACTTGAAACATCATGGAGACTCTATATGCTAGTGCTGTGCTTTGACTCGTTTACCGACTCTATGGGGGTCATCAGGTGTCGAGATTGGGTACAGTTACGACGCATATAGGAGTCAATGCATTGTTGTCAAGGATTCACCACATACTTGCGAGTGTGGATATCCTATGCGATCTGAGGAGATATTAGTGTGACAAATCTCTGGCCAGAGTACTTGATGTGATTTAAGAAATGGTTTCTTAGTAGCACATGCGATGTCACTAATTTGATCTTCAAGATGTATTGCATAGTTATCGAATCTTGAGCGACTCTCGATATACCAATGGTTGTTGATTCGATCGGGATATTTGGATGAAGGGACCGTACTGTACGCTAACCAAAATCTACTGGTTCTTGTAGGCACTATCAGTGATACCTAGGGAATCATGGGGCGATGTTGCTAGGCGCTTTACCATGATTCGTTGGGCAAGTCGGAAAGTGTTGTTCCGAGTCACAAGGAGTTGTGAGCCCACGGCTAGCTGTATCCCTGAACCATTGAGGGTCACACAGTGTAATGGAGTTTTAATCCCCGTTGAGATAGTTAAATTTAAAGAGTTAAATTTAATGAACTAAGGAGTTGGACTTCTTAAATAAGAGTAAGGGAGTAGGATTTCCTAAAATGACATAGGGATGGACATTTTTGGAAACCACTGAATTCGGATTCAGGAAAATTTATTTTGACTTTAAAACGTGCAGAAATGGTTTCTGTGCACATTGGTGAAATCGTTTCATCAATCGGAGTCACGATGAATTTTATATTAATTTCTGAACGAGCGGGCTTTGCTTGTCGGGCCCCAGCTTATGACTAATGGGCCCTAAGGTGTTAGTGGCCTGCATTATAAATAAGTTATTTCAGTACAGAAATTACACACGACAGGTCATTATTTTGAGAGCAATTTTCGAAAACCCTACCCTCTCTCTCAAACATATTTCGGCCGCCCCCTCCTTGCTCTGCCCGAGAAAATTCCGGTCTGTGATTTTGAATCGCAGTAAGGAATAACGAATCAAATTCGTGTATTCTCTTCGCAGAAAACTTCTGATAGATTTTCTAGTGCAATCTATCAGAGGGATTAAACCTCTGTTCGTGGACCTGATTGAAGGCGTTCATCGGTTCCAGGGAGAGACAACAAGAGCAGAATTGTTCTGTTGGTGTCCATTAATCTCGTTGCGAGATTTGAGGTAAAATTTATTTAATTGTTATTTAAATTTTACACACACGTAATTCAATCGATGTATGGTTGATACCCACACCATGGAAACGTTCCATGAAAAATTTTAAACTTCCGCTGCACCGGGTATCAATCGTAATTGGTCTGGGAACTCGCCAGTTTTCCAACAATGTAACCATTATCACACAATTGACTGATGCTGATCAGGTTATATCATAGATTATCAACAAGAAATACGTCGTTAATAACAACATTACCATGAGTAATCTTACCCTTACCCACGGTCTTACCCTTTAAGTTATGACCAAAGATTATTTTAGGTCCTTTGTAATGAATGATTTCGGATAATAGTTCTTCATTTTCAGTCATGTGCCTAGAGCATCCACTGTCAAGATACCAATGTGTCTTTTCTATCGGATTATTCTTCTCGACTGATTTTATTGAAAGTATCTGCAAAAAAGAAATATAACTATGGTACCCTTATCTATTTGGGTCCGAACTGGATTAGTCCTTTCGGGACCCACACATGAATTACCCTTACGATTTTACCCGTATGTGCATCTGAAAAGAGAGTCGGTCTAGGTGTGTGATATGTGTTTGTGTGTGTTCTAGATTTTACTGTGTACTGTTTGAACTTCTGATCTTTGTTGTTCAGTCTGTACCGTTTTTGAACAAGCATGCAATTGAAGTAATGGTTCTGTGTCACCTGATGATTCCTGTACTTGGATTGACTTGGTTCAAATTGACTTCTTAAACTTAGATTGGTTTCCCTTTCTTTGTTCATTCAGTCTAGATTCGCTTCATGACTCTCCTTTCCTTGGATTCTGAGGTTTCACATATCCCAGTCCTTTATGCTTAGCCTTGCTCTCATAACGAATTGACTGTCCACCATTGATCTCGGGTTCATCATGTTCATATATCGTGCTAGATCGAACAAATCTTATTGCATTAGAATTGTTCATACTAGAATACGATTGAGTGCTTTCCTCAGTAAGAATACATTCATTTGAACCATATCCAAGGCTGGTTTTATCGCCTGCCTGTTTTTTATTCTCATGTATCTTACCCAACGAGGTAGAAGCATTATTCCAAGAGTTGATTGTTTTAAGCAACTTCTGATTTTCATTCAAAGTGACTTGAAATACTCGTTTCATATCATCATTACCAGCAGCTAGCCGATTGAGCTTAGTCTTTAGACCGTCATGTTCCTTTCGCTGTAAAAAGCTAGATTCTCTTGACTTATCAATAAGACTTGACTTTTCTGTTTTCACTTCCTCGAATGAAATATAAAGCTTATTATACTCGGCAACCATATCGTTAAGTGCTTGAACAAGTTCATCTCGTGTAAATTTAGAAGAGTTGAAGTCAAATACCTCGATATCGTCTTCTTCATTCTGAGAGTTAGCCATAAGACACTGAACCTGCTCTTCTTCACTTTCTTCAGATGAGCTATCTGTATCGGATGGCTCTGACTCAGTTTTTGCCCATTTGATTTTTCCTTCATCTGCAACAAACACCCTTTGTTCTTTCTTCTTTCTAAGTCTTCTTCTTTCTTTTTTTTCCTTTCTTCTTCTGATAGTGCTACTTTTTCTCATCGTTCTTGGGCTTAGTGCATTCTGCAATGAAGTGGCCTTTCTTGCCACAGTTAAAGCAATCAGAACCATCTTTTGTATGGTCCTGTTTGTAATAAGGTTTGTTAAACTTTTTTTTATTCTTACGCATAAACTTACCAGCTTTTTTGATGAAGAGTGACATTGCTTCGCTACTCATCTGTTCAGTTGTCTTCTTTGCTGATGCTTCCTCAGTCGGTTGAGGTGAGATAGTTAAGGTCAATGCCTTGGTGGGATTTGGAGCAGATGGTTCTTCCTTTGTTCTAATTCCGAGTTCAAACTCGTAGTCTTTGAGATCTGCAAATAAGTCGTGAAGATCTAGTTTGTTTAGATCTTTTGATTCTCTCATGGCTATGGTCTTTACGTCCCATTCTCTAGGCAGTGCTTGCATAAACTTCAGTGTATATTTTACCAAGAGAGATAAGTTCACAAACAATATTGCTAAATCTTTCGTCAAACTCAGCCATGGTTTCTCCTAGTTTCATTTTGGCATTGTCAAACTTTTGAATGGCTACCGTGAGTTTGTTTTCTTTGGTTTGATCATTTCCTTCGCACAGTTGAGTGAGTTTCTCCCAAATTTCTTTGGCTAAAGAACAAGTCTTGATCTTGCTAAACATGTTTTTGTCCAGCGTTTTGTACAGAATGTCTTTGGCTACGTTTTCAAGATTTGCTTTCTTCCTGTCATCAGCGCTCCATTCTGCTCTAGGTTTCTCAACCATCTGTGGTTCGCCTCCTGAGATAGATGGCTATGTCAGTATTAACTTTGAGAATCTTCATTGGTCCATCGGTGATGATGTACCAAATGTAATAATCTTGAGCAGAAAGATGTGTCTGCAACCCAGGTAGCATCACAATTCCTCGAGGATACCGGTAAATGGGTCACGAAGTCCATCGTGATCAGCTCTCATTTCCACTTAGAAATAGGTAAAATGTGAAGCAAACCTCCAAGTCGTCCGTGCTTTGCATTGAACTACTGACACACCAAACTTCTAGAGACATACTGATACACACTTCACTTTATTCCTTTCCACCCGAACCTTGTACGCAGATCCTTGTATACCGAAAGGATTCTCATACTTATTGACTAACATTTGTCATAACACCTGTGACAACGTCGTTGTCCACAATTTCTGATTTCCTGAACCCTTCAGGTTCTTTTCTTGGAAATATCAATATTTATTCTGTTGACTCAAAAGTCTATTAGTACAATCCCTTGTACAATCCTTATTCTGTTGAGATAACACCTAAAAATGAGAATACTGATTATCCTGCCACAGATAATAATAATTTCTTGCAGAATTCTGACTTGCGCCACTAGATGAACAAAACTGTTTCATCTCTCTTTGGAAAAGTCCTTAAATAAAAACAATATAGCTAACTCATGACTCTATCTCATCGAATCAGACATATCAATGGTCTAAATCATTCAATAGACATCCCGAAAAATCAGTGACAACAATCTCGCTAGACCTGGTAACTTAGATCTCAGCTGTTGTCCTTTTTCCATGTCTAAACTCTTGATGTTATCCTGTTAGTAACCATTTGAAATTCAAACACTTGCTAGATCAATTTCTGACAATAAAATCCCAGAAGTACTGCAAAAACGTTTCTGAGTACCGCTTACTTGGGTATTGTATTCATCCAATCAACAATTTCACAGTTCAGTTCCTAATCATCAAGTAATGAACAATTCCAATCGTTCTTTCTACAAAAGAACATTTACCTCCCCTATCACGTGGTTACAACATCTGTATCTATCACAGATAGATTAGAAGTAAAAATTCTTATCAACTCTTCTTAAGCATAAGGAAACCCAAAAGTTGAACAGACATATTTCTTAGAAACAACTACGTACAAATAGTCACTAGGTACTAATCTTGCCCCTATCTAAATAGTTATTTCAAAGCAAACATGAACACTTAAGTGCTCAACTTACACTATCCAAGTGAATTTCCATACTGTCAAATCCATGCTATAAATTAGCAGGCTAATGACATCGATAAAACATTAACTAGATCAATAATATGATAGATCTCAAACTCTTCTGATGCAAAATGTTCCTAGCCAGGAAAAATTTATCCCATCACAGTTCTTATCCACCAATAAGATCAACTATAATTTCAAGGTTATCAAACTGATACCAAATTATACTTTAACATAACTGTTGCAATGATCTCTAGACTGGGTAAATTTCCATAACCCTCTGAAGTATAAAAGACTTCCAGAGTAACATTGGAAATATACTTTAATATGTCTAGTTCTGATCGCAGTTCACGTCTACCAGTATAAGTCATCTTGATGTTCTGATGTAAACTTGTATTTACTTGAAAATCCAACAATCAAATTTCAATTCTTACAGGGAAACTTACCTAAATAAATACATCACTTAGAATCCCAATTTTATCATGAGGAACATATCCCTGATCATTAATTATTTTTTTGATAAAATTAGACAATACTGGGCAAACCTCTTGGTTCTCCCCCAGTATCACGTGCAAAAACTATCCGTTTAGAATATACACTTGCCAAGGAATCCTTTCCAAGACTATTATATCCATAGAATCAAAATATGCACCTCTGACAAAGTCAGATGATAACTCATTATATCCCTTGACACTACCCAACATCAAGAATAAGCTCTAGAAGACTCAAATAAAATCTGAATATCCTCCTGATAGTTATACCCATTGCTGTGACTGTACATACATCGAGACTGAGGTAAGTCTTCCTATAATGCCAAACTAGAATAGAAGAATCCTTCCCGAGTACACCGACATAAGGTCGCACTTACTATACAATCTCAAAATCTGACAGTCACCATCATCCACGCATAACTCATCCCTGAGTCTCTGTTAAATCATTACTGAACAATATTCCTATCTGGACCAAAATCATTGGTCAAGGAAAACTTGCTTAACCTTACAGAAGCACAACTCAATTCCCGAGTCTGCAATCATTTGATAAACAATCTTTTTGAATACCAATTCAACTAAAATCTTGGATTAAACTTCGAAATCCCAAATCAAGGACTGAAACTTATCTGCTCAAAACGATTACTGGTCAATGAAAATCCCTTTCAAGACTAATTCTGACAGCAGAACATCGGTATTTCTAACAAAAAATAGACGATAACTAAACCCTGATACCATACCTGGTATCTATCCAATCCAAATTCATACCTTGCTGTGACTGTTGTCAAATCCCCAAACTGAGTAGCCTTCCCTATATAGTCCCTGGAGCACAAAGGCCTCCAAACAACCTCTGAAGTATGAAAACTTCTAGAGAAATTCTGACTAAGGGTTGCACCTCCTCATGTCCAGTCCAAGTCACAGTCCACAACTCTTGGTATTACTTGACCTGCATCCTGATTAAAATCCATCATCACAAAGAAACAACCAAAAGTTTTCGAAACAGCCAACTGTTCTAAGGAAACCCGCGTAGAACAAACATTCAAGTCCCTTGATGAATCACATCACCCATGGCACTATCCATAGTCAATTGATTAACTAGGTCATCTTAGGAAAAAAACATAGTACTAATCAATTGAAAACATGCATATTTCAATCTTGTTTAAACAAAACACAGAAATCGAATAACTGATCAATCCATAAAATTCAGATATTTCCAAAGATTATCATTACTCGAACCACAAATCCAGATTCTAATACAATATTTATTACAATTCCATGTAATACATAACTTAATCAAAAGATTGCACTGAAATATGTATAAGTGAAAATACATCTGATTACAACTGAAATACTATTTACAACAAAACTCAAAACAGTATTTAAACTCTGCGGAAATCTTCCATTCCGTCTACTGATCTTGAACTTGAAGTTTCCCTTCTGCCACTCATTTCAGCAGACCTTCATCGCAAGACCTAAAAGATTAAATCTTGCTAATCTATCGGATCTTTTCAATATTGTTGGGTTCCTTATCTGGTAGATGAGACAAGATTTTTCTGACAATCTATCCAACTACTAGTGAAGAGTCTTTAGGGGTGGCTTACTTGGTCAACGCAGAATGGATGAATATGTGTCACACATTCCATTCAACCCTGAGAAGCACATGGCGTTGAAAACTGGATCTTCTCTTCCAGCTCCATCCATGTTGGGATCTACATAATACAAACCTCTGCTGCCAACCTTGGCAATGACGATCTTGGAAAAGCCTAAACATCGTTCTATTCCAATTCCTGATACTGCTATCGTCATTGAATCCAACTTGTAATCCTACAAAGGATAACCCAAAATTAGTTCCATGTCCCAAAGAATCTTATTGCATGCTCTGATAACATAAATGTAGTGACCCGCACCGTGATCACCTACTAATCAGAAGCTTAAGCATGCAGATAAAGAATAAATAATCTTAAATAGAGAAACTGCGGAATTAAAATGAACTATATACCAGAAAGTAAAGCCTAGTGGTCAACCCTGTCATCCAGCCTTGGTGGTGACCACCTAATCTCCCTGACTTCAGGAGTAACAACCTGCATCTGCCCCAATGAATGGGGTATCCAGATAATAGAAAAAAATCGGAAGTGAGCCTAAGATGCTCAACACGAGAGTATGAGTATACACTATTATATGCGCATGAATGCAAATGAACTGGGTACCAAGACACTCAGGTCAAAAAAGACCAGCTCATAGACCGGGCCCTGGGTATATAGCACGCTGTGCCATCGCCTCAGGAGGTGACTCATATAGCCATTGGATAATGGTGACCTGATACTAGTACAAGTGTCCAACCATCACGATGACCTGACACAAGACTTATGTTTTCAACCATCCACAAACTCGTAGGGTGAGCGCCCTACTACAGGATACCTCTAAGGTAAAAGCTCAATATGTTCATGTATGCAAAATACAGTCGTGACATGCTGTATATAAAGAAATATGAAACATGCAATCACATAATCCATGCAAATACATAATACATGCATACTCAATCTGGATATCTCGAATAATACTTTTGTACCTTGATCGTAGAAGCTCCCATCTAGGTCCAAGCCTACCATGAAGCACTTTAATGCATAAATACCATGTATTCTTTAGCATGCCAAACATCACCTAACATACTGTAAGGGCCTTAATTAAACTATAGCCTACTACCTATTTACTATAGGGAACCAAAGCCATACCTTCGTTCGTCGTCATCCCGCTGATGTCGCATGCCCCAGAGCCTGGGCATAGCCTAGCTACGACCCCTGGACCTCTCCAGATCTCCGCCGCCCGAACTCTACTACGGACACTGTCTGCTATAAAAAATACTATCTACTCCAACTCTTAAAATAAGAGTACCCAAAAGGTCCTAAAATAGATCCATATGGGCGAAGGAGAGGATTATGAACGGCTGAAAATGTGAAAATATCGCCCCTATTTATAGACGGAGAACGGGGTCAATGTTCTGGAGATCGGACGCAATGTTTTGCACTGTCCAGCCACGTGTCATGATCTCATCGACACTTGTCCAGCCAGCAGATCGGACGCAACGTTCTAGTCTGGATGCTCCGAACTGCTTCGGTCTTTTAGAACTCGTTTGGCTGCTTCTGGACTGTCTGAGACCTCGAGACCATTCCTACCATATGTGGACGTTAAGGATCTGATTATCCACTTATTTTCACCAATTAATGGCTCCTTAAATATGTTTTGCCACTTTTAAAATTATTTGTTATTTCTTAACATGTTTGAAATTACTTGATCTTGTAAAATGGAACCGGGATACTACATTTCGAGACACCCTGGTTGATTATTCATATTCTATGATTGTATGTTTTATGTGGTATTATTTTATGTGCATTGATTGTGTCACGGATATTATGCTAAATGCATTCTCACTTTGAGCCTTTATCGTTGATATAACCAGTAGAGAAATCGCTCATCCCCATTATATTTTGTGGATGGATATCATAGTTTTGGATCCAGATATGTCCACGGTTTTATGGTATAGAAGTACCTCCTGATGCGACCGGCTAGTGTTCTACATACCATCGCGCCTTTGACTGAGCAATATTCTACATAGGTTTCTTGTACATTCACTTGCATTTAACATTCATAACAGCATATCGATCAGGCACTTTTCTTCATAATAATTCCAGCATTTCCATTGCTCCAAAGTTCCGTCCATGTATCCGCCAAAACACACAACCTAACCACAAAACCGGGAAACACATCATGCAAACACAGAATATGCAATACGAACAAAATGCATAATTAAAACACGTAAACGAATGCAAAACAACAATAAAATGACATTAAAATATGCAACACAAACACAACTATCATCTAACTTAAACCAATAATTCACCAACAAAATCAATCTCAAATTTTATATTGCCTAGACAACATAAATACTACTCTCAAGTTGTTCTTTCCTTATTCTGAATACTAATCCCAAGCGGTTCCTTATCATTCTAAATCCATCAATATCTTATATTATAAATTCTAATCTCCCATCAAGATCATGAACCTGGTTTTGGTTTGATACCATTTCTGTCACGCCCCGCTCCCAGGTTCGGGTGACACGGCGTTGCTTTCAAATAACATTCGAAAACAACCAGCCTCATAGTACATAACTTAACTAAAACCAGTCTATTTCAAAAAAGTAAATTCCAAAATAAATTTTCTATACAATTCAAAAATTCCCAAATAAAGAATAAACTTTTCGAAAACGTCTTACAATTTAAAAATAAGAATAATAACCATAAAATCTCAAAACTTTCTTCATCACCATCTCCAATACATGACTTGTTCTTGTTTTCTTCGACTTGATCTTCATTCCTATTTGGGGAGAAAAGTATGGGGTGAGTGTTTTGGAAAACACTCAACAAGTAGGGCCGATCGATCATACAAAAATATATACATATATATATTTATTTCAAAAACTCATGAATTAATTCAAAGCATAAACATTTCATATCATGTCCCCACATATCATAGCATGAACATCATCATAACATAGTTGACATGACATAACATAATTTTGGCCAAACACTGAAATTCATCTCATTATTCGTGGCTAACTGATCAGTCCTCTATATGTAATCCCTCTAAGGGGTGAGGTTATAGAACTGTTATTATTATCGACCGCATCAGGGCCATAACATAACATGGTGCGGAAATTTCCTTTCCACTCTTAATTTGAGTCATAACAGTGTCAAAAATATTTTCAACAAAACATCATCATGAATAATATTACATAACAAGATTCCAATAATTAACATGAACGATGGAATTTTCAAAGCATGCATATAATTTGAAAACATAAGCCCACTTATAGTTTTATATGTGCGAGATCAAAAACTTGAACAGGCGAAACTTTGACCGTAATCTTTAAAAGTAAATGCTCGAAAATTATGAATTGAACTTTCGAAAATTCCACTTTTCTTTCTCAAGTGTTGGCAGATTATTGGACAAGCTTTTCTTCCCAATTTCCTAGGTCATCTCACGTGAATATGAAGATAATTGAGACAAATCTTTAACTCCAAGTGGCAGCTTACTCTTTGAAATTATGAAGGAGAATTGGCAGCCTACAGAAGCCTATTTCTAGCTCAGCTTTAAGATAGAAATAATCTTGATATTCCAAGTTTGTATAAAATTTTCATTTCTTGAGATTTGTTTCCCTATAAATCTAGATTACTTACCTTATTTGTATACAATTATCTCAAATTAATAAAATCTGAATATATACTCTATTTCCAAAATTATCTCGGGATATATAATTATACCACAAATTAAAATATAAATTCTAAAAATCCGAGGTTTAACAAATTAGACGGAGAAAAGAAGAGAATCAGTGATACCACAAGAAGCAAATTTTCACTAGGCATGATGAAGATTCAAGGAATACACTGGGAATCAGAAGAAGAAGGGCAGAGAGAGTGGAGCATCGAATTAGAGGAGAAATAAACTCTATCTGTAATTGTTTCTAATTCCCTTTCCTTCGTTCGATTGATGTGTACTTAGACTTGGATTGATTCAATAAAGAGTGGCGATCTCCCCTGTATGTTGGCACGTTATTGCGGAACCACGTAAATTGGTGTTCTTGGTATTATTGCTTTAATTCTTGCGTTGGTCTGTTAATTCTTTGACTGTGTGATCTGTCGACTTCTGGGATCTTGAATTGTTCTTAAGGTTGTGTCGAATTGGTATGTGTCTGACTGTCTCTAAGAAAAGCAACACGTATAAAAGTTTATAAATTGATTTCTTAACAATGAGCGAATCTATTTTAATAAATTATTGGACCTCAAGAGATCTTCATCATCTACTGATCTTATTAGACCCAAGGGTCAGGTGAGATCACCTCATGACAAATTTGTTTCAACTGCGCAGATCATTTCAATTCGCAGTGGCCTGTCACATTTTCTCGTTAAATATATATATTACATATATATATTTATATCATAAATTTATATTTCCCATATTTAATATTTTATTTATGATTAATGAATTGTTTCAAGCAATTCGATGATACAAATGGTGATATGCCAATTTTTTTTTTTTTTTACTTTTAGATGATGGGTTTTGTATTATGACGTTAATGGACCAGTCCACATGTTTTTTGGGCTCATAAATTTTTTTGTAAAACCTATGGAGTGCAAGCATCCGTAAATCTTAGTCCAAAGTTAATTGCGGTGGATTCGATGGCATCAATATATACAATCATTACGACTAAAAATTTGTCTATTATCAGATTATTTAATATTTTTCGAATCATTCTCAGATTATTTAATTCTGTTTAGAAACTCCACAAAGATATTGTCAACAAAGTCTCCAAGTGATTGTTGGTTGGTTGGTTCTTTAACCCATTCGTCTCGTTTCTGATCAATTTGTCGTTTCCTTTTCATAAATAGTCAATAAAATAGGCATTAAATAAATGGAGATTCCATTAGCTTAATTGGAGATCCATAATTTTTTATCCTTAATTCAACTTTTATGATGATTATATTTGAATTTAGAACAAGCGTGGATGCAATGATACCCGACCAAGATCCTTTCCACATTATACAGTTGCGGAAAATGAGAAAAAGAAGAAATCCCATTTGAACAAAATTTAAATTTTAACAGAATTGGTGAACTACAGAGACTTGGTAAATGGTAATACAGTGCCCTACGATTTAATTTATGCATATAAATTAGTGTTTTGTGTGATATTTATGGCATGAAGTAATTTTTGGTTCAAAATTTAGTATTTTGAAGATAATTTTTTATAAGATTTTTTTGAACTGATTGAAAGAAATTATAATCATTTAAATACAGAGATTGTTTATGTTTAGAATTTATGTTGTTTATGATAAACTTTTTGTAGGTTCTTTTATGATAACGTTTTTAGTATGATGAATTTTCAGCACTCAATGACAAAAAGGGGTTGTTACACTTCTCATCTATTGTATTATACATTATAATGGTGGCTAGTATATTATATACGAGCCACCATTATAATCATTATATGATTAATATTATGTATTGTTGATTTTTTTTTAAAAAAAAAAATTTTGATTTAACTCTACGAAATTAAATAGGATCCCAAGAAAACTGACATTAAAAAAAAATTAAAAAATTGCTAGACCCTGCCGTTATTTTCATGGTTATTTCACTAAAAAGGCACAATTTGATGGTTTTCCATGAAAGGAATTATCATACTAATGCATTCCAATAGTAGGTGGGTTGTGGCCTTAAGAATACACTATAAATTTGGTCAAGTATATTCTGTAAAAAAAAAAAACTCTTATGAGATTGTTTTAAAAATCAATTTTGTATATATGATCGATCTCTAAACCGATATCCGACCCAAATTCAACTTTTATTAACAAAGTATTAAATTTTATTGTGAACATGGAGTCGGTGAAACAATCCGTACTTATTAATATTTTGTCTAAGTTTCATATACTTATTATATCTATAAAGTGGTCCACAGAGGCATAGGCGAGTTAGTAAGGCCTGAGGTGACGTGGGAAGAAATTTCTCAGCGTTGCGGGTTCGATCCTCGTGTGGAGCATATTCCTCATTGAAATATTTGGGGGTATGCTCTGGGGGTTGGACCATGTTGTTTCCTTCCTCAGGTCCCTGCCTACTCGTGCACATCCCTCGATTTAACCCCCGCATGAGCCAATGAACCTCTGACTCATGTGGGATAGAGTTTCCTTCGGGGACAATTTTTTTTTATTATATCTATAAAATGGCTCAGTCTATGCTGGCAGTCGGACACTGCCCAATCTGCCAGCATCAAGGGCCCGATCTGCCGCCTAAACATGAAATTTGGGTCGGAAATCGGTTTAGTAGGCGATGAATCACAAGTTCCCACGAGTAGCCAACAGATTAGGACGGTAGAATGAATCGATGGGGAATCGACACGTGGAAACCGCCGAAACATGAAATTTGGGAACATACAAATTGAGAAGTAGTCAAGTTATCTTTGCTTTCACATTACTGTTGGCGTCAGCAAAAAAATTAGACACTGTCCATTTGTTTGACAGCACAAAAGTTTGAAGGACTGGAAATTAAAAAATGCCCCTTTGTTTCTTCTCTCTCTTTTGAAACATCTTTTGTCTTTTTTGTTTGAACTCATTACGCTTTAATAGTGCCAGCCATGTATTTTTAGACATCACTTTTAACTTTCCCACTCAGATTTATACAATATTTATGAGAAAGGATCCGACAGAATTTGGAATTTGGAATTTGGAATTTGGGAGCTCTCAAATTTAATCCATTCCAAGCTCTGAATAGAATATATAGTATATATATTTCACAAATTAATCTAAGAAATTATTTCATAAAATTTGTTTATCATACACTAGACCATGATTGAACTCTTTTATATATATATATATATAACATTGAGTGAAAATCACTTAATGTGGAATATACCATTTGCTCAACCAGGTCTAGTCGGGTCTATCTTATTATAACATAATTGTGCTTCATTAAATATATGTTTGACACGTACGAATCATGTAATTATGAAATGTTTTTTTCAAAGTGATACGTGGAAGAATAACTATTAGATCTTTCATAACGTGAAACACACTTCTTACATGGTTCGAAATGGCCAATCCTTTTATAAGGCCATATAATTATTGCTCCAATGACTTGGAGAAGCGAAAGACTAAGGACATGATATTGGACCCTCGATCAGTACGTCGACATGAGAAAAATAAACCTATGACTTGGCCGACATGGTATCCAAACAATGAACTAATTAATTAACCTCATTTTCATGACCAAATTTATCGTCATTGTCTCTTTGATATTAACGAGATAAGGTTGTGATTAGAGAGAAAGGACAGATTTTTCACTTTGTTCTCATTGTGTTGTGTCTTTTTTTTTTTTTTTTTTTATCTTTAAGTTGTGACTGTGATCTTTAAAGATTGGAATTACACTCGAACAAGTACATTCACAAATTAGCTTATACATACACGTAATTAATACTTATTAAATTTCATCACAACTACGCCCAGTTTGACAAATTTAATAATTGACACTATATTTTGTCATAACGTTTTTTTTCCTAGTAATTGGTTGTGTTGAAGTGTGCTTTTATCAGCTCGACTGGAAAAGATCAGATCAAAAAGTACAAATCAGATGAGTTCAGTGATCAGATGAGTTCATGGTCAGATCGAATCTTGGGATCGGATTGAAGTTGATGGTCAGATGAGATCTTCGGATTCAGGCAGATCGATTGCTCGAGTACTGGGACTTGGCTAGAAGTCAGATGAATTGTCCGTAAAGCTGGAGTGAAGCTTGGAGGCAGATCAAAGTACGAGAGTAGATCAGATGGAAGTGAGAAAACATATCGGGTTGAACCATGTTGACTTTATAATTGGGCCGTCAGTTGTTTGAACTAAAGCCTAAGAAGAAATTTGATGTATTTTTTCTATATAAGCAGATGGAAGCTGTCCGTAACCAACATAATAGAACATCAAATTCTTCAACCTCTAGAAAATATTTGAGAGAGAAGAAAAGAGAGAATTCAGAGGAGAAAACTGGGGCGCAGATTGTGACGGGAAGAATTCAAGGATAAAAAGCTTGAATTGAGTATGTATCTAGCGTTAGAGTTTATCTGGTATGGTTCTGTAATAAGCTCTGGTTTTGAGCTTGGATTTCTTCTGTTCATGATTAATAAAAGTGGTGTGTTGATCTCCCGTTGACGTAGGCAAATTTCTTGCTGAATCACGTAAATACTTGAGTCGTTTAAATCGCTTTCGCGTGCGTTGGTGTTTGATCTGTGTTGCGTGGTATTTTATCTGGTGTTGCGTAATTTTGTGCCCGCAAGTGCACGGTGTCAAGTTTTAATATAAAAAATGAGTCCAAGTCGATCCCACAGAGAATGAATAAAATGATATTATATTAAATATTTGCAACTAATAAAATCTTAATCCTATGGAGAGCTACGAGAATGATTTGAGTTTATATCAAACTAAAATTTGCAATAAATAAAATTAATTAACGGCGAGTTCGCAAGACAAAAATTCAATGAGAGACAAATTTTAGAGGTTTGATATCACTTAACTATCCACCAGTTTAATTCATAAAGAAATCTATATCATATATTCTTCTAGTTTATTAGCCAAGAATCCCTATTATTTTCTACTACATCTCTCGAGTGTCAAGCAGAAATTCGTATTCAATAACAAACTCAGTATCTCTATCTAAGTTCAACTATTAAATCCGGTAAATAACACAATAATTCTTACAAAGGCTTCAATGGAGTTATATGCCTCTCGAACAATATAAACACCAAAGATGTATTTTCCTATGTCGTATTCAAAATCTCCTCTCTCGAGTGATAGATTCTAAATAAAATATCATTCAATCTATGGCCAGTAAATTGAACACAATCAATTCAGGAAAACACAAATAAACCAAATGAATAATTCTAATATATCAATCAAAATATCAAAAACATGGTTTCAAGTCAAGCTACGTCGTCCCTCTAGACAAAGGAATTAGTTCATAATGAAAATAAAAATCAAACAAAGCATGTTCTTGAACATCATTCAAAAATTAGGAGAAAGAATGAAATAAAAACGAAGGTAGATGATGCTTCTCCGTCTCCGGTAGTCGCTTCATCCGTTTTCGTGCCAAGAATGCTTCTTCTCCCTTTTTCTTGGTCTCTAGCAGTCTCTAGCCTTCAAAAACTCTGAATACTCTCTAAACCCTCGTATCCTCCAGAATAAGTCATAAAATCCCTTTTAAAACTCGATTAAAGACTTTCCATATTTTTGGAGACTGCGCAGCGCTGGAGAGCTAATAATTCGGCGCTGGGGCGCTCAAGTTTCGTATTTTATTTTTCAATGACGGACGTCTAGAGCTGGAGCGCTCAAAAGACGGCGCTGGGGCGCTCTGGACATGAATTTACGGGTGCTGGAGCGCTGGAAAACTAGAGCTGGGGCGCTACTTGTTCTTCCATTTCACCATCTGCGCAGCATTTTTGTAAAAATCATAACTTAAGTTCTAGCCGTTGGATCGAGCTGAAATTTTGACAGCAACTTTAAAACATCCTAAATTCAATTTGAACGGTAGATATCAGATTTAGATGTCTGTAACATTCCCATTAATTTTCTGAAGTTTGATGTCCCGTAATTCGGCTTTTCGCTTCTTCTTGCTACTTTTCTTCAAATCCTTGCAACTCACAAAAACAACAACAAATACGCATAATATTCACTCGATACATCACAAAATCCAAGTCAAATCATATATAAATTAAGTGCATATAATGCACTTATCATCTGGGATTGTGTTCTTTCTATTGTTCGTGTGTTTGTTTGGTAATTCTCGGAATATCAAGTTTGGGTTTTTTTATTAATTCCTAACAAGTGACGCCGTCTGTGGGAAACTAAGCAAAGATGGTGGGATCAATGAAATTTGATATTGAGAAATTTACTGGCAAAAAGATTTCTCGCTCTAGAGAATTAAGATGCGAGCAATCCTTATATAGCAAGGATTGGTGGAAGTCCTCAAGAAGAATGAGGAGATGTCCGACGATATGAAGAACAAGGATGAATTACTCGAGAAAACATACAATGTGATTATTCTCTGTTTGGGTGATAGACCTCTTCGAGAGGTGGCGAGAAAAGAATCTGCTGCGGGTGTGTGGCTTAAGCTTGAGAATCTATAAATGACGAAATCTCTGGCTAACCGTATGTACATGAAACATAGGTTGTATTCCTTTGTAATCAAGGATGATAAGAACTTTGAAGACCAGATCAAAGAATTTACCAAGATATTAGATGACTTGAAAAATACTGAAGTAATGCTTGAGGACGAAAATCGAGCTTTGATACTTCTGAATGCACTTCCAAAAGCATATGAAAATTTCAGGGATGCTTTGCTCTATGGAAGAGAACATACGATAACATTGAAAGAAGTTATGTCTGCTATTCAATCCAAGGAACTTCAGAGAAATTCAAACACAAACACTGAATCACATGGAGAGGGTCTTATGGCAAAGGGCAGAAGTGGTAAGAGGACATCCAATGGGAAATATAGGCCAAAATCCAGATTGAAGAGTCAAGGAAGATATCAGAATAGAAATTTGGGGAATTTGAAGTGCTATGCATGTCATATGGATGGACATATGAGAAGAGATTGTCCAGAAAGGAAAGGGAAGCAACAAGAAAAACCCAAAGAAGATGGTACTCTGACCGTAGCTTTAGATGGATATGACTCAGCGGAATTATTGATGGTTTGTAAAAGAGATGTAAACCACGAATGGATAATGGATTCAGGATACTCCTTTCATATGTGTCCAATAAGATCTTGATTTGAAAAGATGAAAGAATCTGATCAGGGCATGGTACTATTGGGGAATAATCAGTCATGCAGGATAAAGGGCTCTGGGAATATCAAAATAAGGATGTATAATAGGATTGACAGAATACTCACTAATGTGAGGTATGTGCCTGAATTGAAGAGAAACTTGATATCATTGTGTTGTGAAAAATACTCGCAAGCGTACGAGTGTCAAGTTTTAATATATTGATAGAGAGAGTGTCGATCCCACAAGGAGTAAATTGAAAATATTCAATACTTGTAATTAAAATAGTTCTAATTTTATTTAGAAAATTAAACTTTAGAGATTTGCTGACAAATTAAATAAATAATAAAGTTTATAAAATGCGCGCACACACAATCCTGAAGAGATTATCAATCAAAGAGAAATAGTCTAGAGGTTTTGATTTCACCTGGTCTCGACAATATTCATTCCTAATTAATCTATTTTCATGAGTTCATTTCAATTAATAACCAAGAACACATAGATTATACTATTTCCCTCTCCCGAGTATCAAATAGAGTGTATCAACCACCGATCAATTCTAATATGCCTATTGAGAATTTACGTGTAGTGATATGTGTAAAACAATGTTTTTTCTAGGCTCTATTAAAGTTATAAGCTCTCCCGAAATATATAAACAATTAATAGTGTGAATTCTATCGATCCTATTCAAAATCCTCTCTCCCGAGTGCTGGATTCTAAATAAATATTACAAATCAATTTATGGCCAGTAAATTGAAAAGAATTTCAAAACTAGAATCACAATTAATTTAGAAAAAACTCAATTCAATAAAATCAACAATTCATAAACACGTCTTGACAAGGCTACATCAACCTCTAGACTTAAAAAGTTTAGTTCATAATCAAAAATAGTTGAAACCAATTCATATTCATGAAACTAGACATCAAATCAATAATATAAATTCGAGAGAAAGAAAACAAATCCAAATATTCGATCTTTCGTGTCCGGACGATCTATCTTCGTCTTTGTTCTTTGATATTCTTCCAACTTGTGCAGAATTTTCTCTTCCAAAGTCTCCAAATTTTTTTCTGGATCGATCCTTGATGTGTTTCTCTCTATGCGGCGGCATTTCCTTCAATTGTGTGCAAAAGAATCCCTTTTATATGTGCTTCAAATCCAATAATAAAGATCATTACTTGCGCTTCTAGTCGAATAGCCTTCGACACACTCAGAATCTTGTCTAGTTCTCTGTAATTTCATCAATGGTGAACCGCATTAGCATTTCCCAAAACTCATCAGTTTGGTTCTCGCAAAAACTGAAAACTGCTGCGTTACTCTTCGAAATTCTCCTACTGAGCTGACACTCGCCACTTTTGGGCATTGATCTTGTACCAATTGATCACGAGAAACCTGCTTGCTCAAGATCACCATCCCAAAGAAAATCTTATATAGACAAATTCCACGTTATAACCTAACTGGTTCGCGACATTTGTCGAATCACTAACTAGGTTCAATCCATTTTATGGTTCCAAAAGCTTTTGGTGTAGAATACTTATCCCAACACCGTCCTAATATTGAAAATCATGAATCTCTTCTCAAGAGAATCTGGTTGACACAAAGTTATACTTCAACGTAACTATTTAACGTTATTTCCAGACTGGCTATCTTTCCCATGCTGTCCTGAAGCATAACAAGTTTCCCAAGAAATACTAGGAACTCAAACCATCAAGTCTTGTACGAATCATAGTTCACGTTTCTTAGTATAACCCAATCTTGTGCCCTGATGAGAACTATCATCACTTTGGAAATTATGACGCTAAGTCATCCTTTAACCATTGGTCTGCAAAGCCTATACGCCTACACTGCAATGGTAGTCATTATCTCTCTAATGATCTACATTGTCTTGACTACAGGTTTTTCACCTATGAGTATCATTCGATAGACTAAACAAATTTCTCTACAAGATTCAGTTATCTTTGGACATCCCCTTGATAGTTATACATACTTGCAACCACTGTACCCACCTCCAGACTAAGGCAAGCTTCCACCAAAATGCTCGACTGGGACATTCCACAGTGTACTGGCATATGGAATGCTTCCTATCCCTTCTCAAAACTCGACAGTCATTTCATCCGGTATAACCCATCTCGAAGTCCTTGATGACAACCATCATCGTCAATTCTACGAAGTCTTCGAATCCAACAGAAATCTTGTTGTCTACTAAGTCGATCACCAACTGACTCGATCATCTCAATGACCTTGCGTATCATACGCAGGAATATTAATGACACAACTTTCTAGATCCCTAAACTAGGTCCTAGCTAATGTCACACTTCATAATTAAGATAAACGATGTCCATTTGCTAATGCCTATAAGAACACCCAATACTCATTGGCTCTCAACCCAACGGTTCATTAAGATGTCATCACAAGAACACTTCATCAAATGTTAGATTGACCATGCTTGATAGTGTTGTTTAGTGGAAGGCTCCCACATGAAGCAGATACTTGATCCCTTCCACTCATCCTGAGTTCTTCGTTGCTAATACTTAAGCAATTTCTTGGATCAAATCGGTCTCTTCTTAGCTAGAAGGTAATATCCTGGGAAACTGTGAATTCCCATTGCTTGTTCCTCCTATCAAGTTAATACCTAACTTGACCATACTAATCAAATTGCAATCGTCCCCGATTAGCAACAATCCCAAAAGATCCATCTCTGGCAACCCTAGAGATTCTAAATTACCCAAATCTTCGACTGCTTTGAGACTGTACCAAGTACTCATCTCTTAAGCACTACCCGACAAAATACTATCCTAAGTATTTCTTCATTGCTACACCCTAATCATCACTGATTGGTTCAACTAATTGACCTTGTCAATTCTACTACAGCTCGCACTTAGCTGGTTAATGGTAGTCAAATCAGACAACCACTGATTATCAAAACCTACATGGCCCGATTAATAACCTTGACATAGCTGCCACAATTGAACTATTATAAACATTTGGAATTGAAATAACTACATCGGATGCCTCTCGTTTATCTCCGGGAGACGTCAGCCCACAATTTACAAGTAGTCTATTGGCACAAGTCCCATGCCACCTCAGCACTACTAGTCGTCGTCTTGTTCACTGATAAGTGCAATTTATGCACTTAATTTATATATGATTTAACTTGAATTTTGTGATGTATCAAGTGGATATTATGCATATGTGTTGTTGATTTTGTGAGTTGCAAGTATTGGAAGAAAAGTAGCGAGAAGAAGCGGAAAGCCGAATTACAGGACAGCACACTTCAAAATATTATTGGGCTTTTTACAGACATCCAAATCCAATCTCCACAGTTCATAATAAATTTAAATGTTTCGAAGCTGCTATCAAAATTTTAGCTCAATTCGACGGTTATATTGAGATATATGAATTTTTAAAAATTGTCGCTCCGCTGGAAAGTGAACTGTAGCGCACCTGCGCGAAATCGAAGGAGAAGCCACGCCAAAAATCAGTACCAGGACGGGAAAAAAGAAAATATGTGCATCTGCTATTTGCTTAGAGCGCATCTGCGCCTGATGGAAGGAAAAAGGAGCAGAAGCGCAAGAGAAATAGAGCTACTGCGCTAATGAGGAATTGAAGAAGCGAATATGCGCTCAAGAGAAGAGAAGCTGCGCATAATTCCAGAAAACTTGAGGATTAGAGAAGGAAAAAGCGCATATGCGGAAATGAATAATTAGGAAAAAACAGCAGAGTTTGGCGCAGCTGCGGAGTAAGGGAAGAGCATATGCGCTAATGAATAATTAGGAAAAAACAGCAGAGTTTCCGAAATTTTGGAGACGTGTTCTTTCGGCTTGATCTTGGGCTTTCATATACATATATAAAAGAGATTCTTTTACACACGCACAGGAGAGCCGCACGCACAACACAAAAAAATTGATAGGGCTTCAAACGTGAGATTTACGAGAAGAAATTGGAAGAGAAAGCTGCACAAGAACTTGAAGAAAAGCTGGAACAGAGTTTGAAGATTGCGTCTTCCGGACACGGCATTGCAAATTCGACTTTGTTTTCTTTCTTTTATATTTATCAAATTTTGAATTATGTCTAGTTTCATAAAACATGATTTTTGTTTATCAGGATTTGATTATGAACTAAATTTCGTTAGTCTAGAAGGACGATGGAACCTGGTGTAGAAATTTTTACAAGTTCTTAATTTTATTGAATTGAATTCCCTTAGATTAATTGTTTTTCTAGTTTTGAATGTCTTTTCAATTACTTGATCAATAACTAATTTGTTATGTTTATTTGGAATCCGGAACTCGGGATAGGAGATTTTGAATAGGACCAATAGAAATTACACCGTTAATTGTTTATGTAGTTCGGAGAGTATATAGCGTTAATAGAGCCTTAGGAAGAACATCGTTTTTCACATATCACTAAGACTAGATTTTTAATAGGGATATTGGAAATGAATCTTTGTTGATACAAACTATTTGTTGTTTGGGAGAGAGAAATAATATATTTAAGTGTTCTTGGCTATTAATTGAATAGAATTCATGAAAATAATTTAATTAAGAGTAGTTGTTGTCGAAACCAGGTGAAATCAAAACCTCTAGACCATTTTTCCTCTGATTGAAATTTCTTTCAAAGTTGTGTGCATGCTATAAAAATTCAGTGATTATTTTTTTTTTCAAATCTCTTCATTAATGATTTTTTAAATAAAATTAGGACTATTTTAATCACAAGTACTAGATAATTTCGTATTACTCATCGTGGAAACGATATTCTATTCACTACTATATTAAAACTTGACACTGTGCACTTGCGGCCATAAAATTACGCAACAGGTTTTTTGCGTCGTTGCCGAGGATTAATTTTTCTTTATTTTATTTTAAGTTACTAATTGATTTCTCTTTGTTCTTCATTGAAGTTTATGCGAAGATCTTAAAGTGCAAATTCTATACTTTTTGATCCGGAGACTGAACGAACTGCACGTGCTTTGAGAAAAGAGAGAAGAGAAGAAGTTAATAACATGGCTGAAGAGAATGAAAATCAAGCTCCCTTGGTGCCAATCAGAGATCACTTCCGGCCGACGATCCAGACTCACTATTCTGGAATCGCTCGAGGGACGATAAATGAAAACAACTTCGAATTTAAGCCGGCTTTGATCAACATGGTTCAACAGACCCAGTTTAATGGGAGTGCAACTGCTGATCCTCATCTACACCTACAGACCTTCTTGGAGATTACCGACACGATAAAAATGAATGGTGTTCCTGAGGATATTATTCGCTTACGGTTATTTCCTTTCTCTCTCAGGGATCAGGCTAGAATTTGGCTACAATCACTGCCGATGGGAAGCATTAATACATGGGAGGAGATGGCAGTGAAATTTCTTGCAAAATACTTTCCACCTGCCAAGTCCACTCAACTGAAAATCGAAATCAGCACCTTCAGGCATATGGATTTTGAACAGCTCTATGAAGCATGGGAAAGGTACAAAGATTTATTAAGACGTTGTCCTAACCATAATACTGCAGATTGGGAAGAAATCGAGTTTTTCTACAATGGTTTGAACACGCCTGGAAGGATGTCAGTGGATTCTACAGCTGGAGGAACAATATTTTCAAAGGACCCCATTCAGGCCTATGATATGCTGGAACAAATGACGATCAATAGTTATCAATGACAATCTGAATGTATGGGAGTCAAGAAAGCAGTGTATGCAGTGGATCCTTTGACCTCCATAATCGCACAATTGTTTGTACTAACTACGCAAGTCGCTGCATTGAACAAGGCGAGTGTCGCAGATCTAGCAGGTGTGCAGGTTGCCATCGAGGAATCTCATCCTCCTGAAAAACCTCAGTACATCAATCAAAGAGGTTATGGAGGCTATCGAGGTAACCCTGTCCCTAATACTTACCATCCTAGCTTGCGTAATCATGAAAATTTTTCTTATGCTAACAACAAAAATGTGTTGAATCCTCCTCCGGGGTTCAATACAAACAAGGATGAGTGTAAGCCTTCTTTGTAAGATGTGGTTAGTATTTTTGTGCAGGAATCGAGTAAGAGGATGGCGAGGACTGAGTCTCGCCTTGACAGCTTGGAGACACATGTGGTTAATATGGGCGCTGTGCTAAAATCTATGGAGAATAAAATTGGGCAGTTGGAGAACGCACTGAAAGATAACAACCGCGGTCAGTTCCCAAGCAATACTGAGGTGAATCTCATAGAACACTGCAAAACCATAGATTTGAGGAGTGTAAAAGAAGTTGGAGTCCAAGAACTTGCAGCTGAAGTAGAGAAGAAGAAGGTGGTTGATGAGAACACTGTTGAGAAAAAGAGTGAACTTGAAGAGAAACCGATGTATAAACCACCACTTCCATATCCGCAGAGATTCAAGAAGAAAGTGTTGGATGAACAATTCTCCACATTTCTTGAGATCTTCAAGAAACTTCACGTTAATATTCCGTTTGCCGATACTTTGCTGAAAATGCCGAACTATGCCAAATTCTTGAAGGAAGTAATGTCTAAGAAGCAGAAGTTGGAAGATTTTGAGATGGTGAATTTGATTGAGGAGTGCAGTGCGATATTGCAAAAGAACCTACCACAGAAATTAAAAGATCCAGGGAATTTTACGATTCCTTGTATTATTGGTTCTTCTAATTTTAATAAAGCACTTTGTCATTTAAGAGCTAGCATTAACTTAATGCCTTTGTCTATTTTTAGGAGTTTAGGACTTGGAGAGGTGAAGCCCACGACAATCGCATTGCAACTAGCTGATAGATCTATCAAATATCCGCGTGGAATCATCGAGGATGTTCTGGTAAAAATATATAAGTTTATTTTTCCTGCGGATTTTATTGTGCTAGATATGGAGGAGGACGATAATATGCCGTTGATTTTGGGGAGACCATTCTTGGCTACTACTGACGCCAAGATAAAGGTTAAGAAAGGTGCGTTGACGATGGGTGTAGACGGTGAGAAAGTTACTTTTAATGTGTTCAAGGAGGCTGAAAATCCATCCACAGAGAAGGTGTTCCTGATTGAACAATCAAAGAAGATGGAATGTTGCTGCGAAGTTGTTAGTGTTGTAGAATTGCCAAGAGAGAATAATTTGAAGGTGGCAAAGAAGAAGAAGAGAAAGAAAGCAAAGATCAAGAGAGTTGTTGAATATGTTTGGAGGGTGAAAGAGAAGGGAAAGACCTCTAACAAAGCAAAACTGGGCTAGAATCAAAATATAGTCGGGCTATGGACTATAAACTAAGCGCTTCTTGGGAGGCAACCCAAGCTAGTATTTTTATTCACTTTATTTTTATTCTTTAGTTGTTTTTTGTTTTATTATTATTTTTTTTTGTGCATGTTGAGACTAGACATCAATAATAATTTTGAGTTGTGTAGGTGAAAATTGTGGAGCTGCAAGAGTTTAAGAGATACCCTGAAGAAGAGCATTGAGTGATTAAGTAGGTGCCGAGTACTGACGCTTGGTACCCAAGGTACGTGTCCTTGGTTTTATTTTAATTTTGTACATTGAGGACAATGAACAATTTAAGTTTGGGGGGATGTGTTAAATTTGAAAATTTTGAAAATTTTTCATGAGTTAGTTTGAGTTAAAATGCATGATGTGTACTTGTGTTGGCCTATGATGAAAATAATTTTTGTGTTAAAAATGCCAATGTTAGCTATATTTAATCTTGAGTTCTCACCCATATGCACGAATGTCTTGATTGTTGACACCCTAGTGATTAGAAAAACTTTGTGATTTTGTGAGTGAATTGGATGATTTGATTCTTAACTTTGGTGATTTATACTTCAAATCAAGTTAGACTTCTACAAGCTTAGAAATGATTTAGAAAAATATATTGAAAGTTAAAAAGTTGCCAAAGCAACAAAGATTTTTATTTTTTTTTACAACTCCATCCCGGCCTGGAAAGATATTTAAATCCCAATCACCAATCCATGGCTAAGTTTGCGGATAGAATGGAATTGATGCTCCATCCGAAATATAGACGAGGGGATTGAAATGTGAATCATATCTTTAGTTATAGCTAAGTTTGCGAGTAATTTATGGGGCTAAATAAATAAAATACAATCTGGTGCGAAATTCAAAGATTTTATGAAAAACTATTATATAACTTGAAAAGTCCTTTTGATCTTAGTGAGTAGAAGTTGAACTTTGTAGAGAGTATTTTGAAACTAGAGAACGGAATTGATGAATCTATGAAACAAACTTGTTGCACTGGTGTATTGAAAGCGAGGAGGATAGACAAAATTGAAAAATCACACACACACACACACACGAGAACTCTTGAGAAAATTAGCTTACATGTATATTGAATTTTGGAATGTAAAAATTCGGAGGCTAACTATATTACATATTATTGTTTTGCTCGAGACTAGCAAAATTTTAAGTTTGGGGGAATTTGATAAGTAAAATTTATGCACTTAATTTTTATATGATTTAACTTGACTTTTGTAATGTATCGAGTGGATATTATGCATATGTGTTGTTGTTTTTGTGAGTTGCAAGGATTGGAAAAAAAGTAGCGAGAAGAAGCAGAAAGCTGAATTATAGGACAGCAAACTTCAGAAAATTACTGGGCTTTTTAAAGATATCCAAATGCAATCTTCACCGTTCATAATAAATTTTAAGATGTTTTGAAGTTTTTGTCAAAATTTCAGCTCAATCCGACGGTTAGATGTGAGATATGAATTTTTGCAAATTGTCGCTCAGCTGGAAAGTGAACTGTAGCGCACCTGCGCGAAATCGAAGGAGCAGCTGCGCCAAAAATCAGTACCTGGACGGGAAAAAGAGAATATGATCATCTGCTCTTTGCTTAGAGCGCATCTGCACCTGATGGAAGGAAAAAGGAGCAGAAGAGCAAGAGAAATAGAGCAACTGCGCTAATTAGGAATAGAAGAAGCGCATATGCGCTCAAGAGAAGAGAAGCTGCGCATAATTCCAGAAAACTTGAGGATTAGAGAAGGAACAAGCGCATACGCGCTTAGGAAGATGAGCATCTGCGCTACAAATTCAGCAACTCTACGCTACAAGGTAAGAAACTCTGTGCATGGAGAAGAAAATTTGGCGCAGCTGCGGAGTAAGGGAAGAGCATCTGCGCTAACGCATAATTAGGGAAAAACAACAGATTTTCGGAAATTTTTTAGACGTGTTCTTTGGGCTTGATCTTGGGCTTTCATATACATATATAAAAGGGATTCTTTTACACACGCACAGGAGAGCCGCACGCACAACACAAAAAAAATTGAGAGGGCTTCAAACTTGAGATTTACGAGAAGAAATTGGAAGAGAAAGCTACATAAGAACTTGAAGAAAAGCTGGAACAGAGTTTGAAGATTGCGTCTTCCGGACACAGCATCGCAAATTTGGCTTTGTTTTATTTCTTTTATATTTATCAAATTTTGAATTATGTCTAGTTTCATAAACATGATTTTTGTTTATCAGGATTTGATTATGAACTAAATTTCGTTAGTTTAGAGGGACGATGGAACCTGGTGTAGAAACTTTTACAAGTTCTTAATTTTATAGAATTGAATTCCCTTAGATTAATTGTTTTTCTAGTTTTGAATGTCTTCTCAATTACATGATCAATAACGGATTTTTTATATTTATTTGGAATCCGGCACTCGGGAGAGGGGATTTTGAATAAGACAAATAGAAATTACGCCGTTAATTGTTTATATAGCTTGGAGAGTATATAGCGTTAATTGAGCCTTAGGAAGAACATCGTTTTTCCCATATCACTAAGACTAGATTTTTAATAGGGATATTGGAATTTAATCTTAGTTGATACACATTATTTGTTGGTTGGGAGAGGAAAATAATATATTTAAGTGTTCTTGGCTATTAATTGAATAGAACTCATGAAAATAATTTAATTAGGAGTAGTTGTTGTCGAAACCAGGTGAAATCAAAACCTGTAGACCATTTTTCCTCTGATTGAAATTTCTTTGAAAGATGTGTGCATGCTATAAAAATTCATTGATTATTTTAATTTTCTGCAAATCTCTTCATTACTGATTTTTTAAATAAAATTAAGACTATTTTAATTACATGTACTAGATAATTTCATATTACTCCTCGTGGAAATGATACTCTATTCACTACTATATTAAAACTTGAAACCGTGCACTTGCGGGCACAAAATTACGCAACATTCACTCAAAGCGAACATCAAGGTGAACTAAACCCATCTCATGTAAAATCCTACGTTTAACCTCTGAAAACATCAGACGGTACTTAGCGCTATCCTTGGGCTTATCCTACCTTACCTCATTCATTCAAGATGGACGTCAAAGCTCGTCAGGTCCAAAAGTTATAACTAATGAATCCCAAAGATTCCCACAATCTCCGGACACGCTCATGATTATACCCCTTGCTAATACTGTACAACAATTCAAGACTGAGGTAGCCTACCACGGTGTCCACTTGGAACGACCACCAAGGGTACTCTAGCATAGGTCACACTCTCCTCTCATCTCGAATAATCCTATACAGTACTCAGCCCCTGATATAATCCATTACTGACAAAAAACTATAATCACTGGGCAATACCCATCTCTAGGTGAAAGCCTACAATCCCATATCCTGGATAAACCCTATGGCAAGAAATCTCAATCGCATCATCAAATACGATACTAAGTCAGATGATATTCTCAATCATCATTGGTAGAAATTCGACTATCGACTAGTCTAGCAGTATCTCATAGGTAAAAACCCACCTGCTCAAAACATACACTCGTCAAGGAAATCCCTCCAAGACTGGTTCTCATAGCAGAACACTCAAACTAATATCTCTGACATAAGCCAGATGATATCTAAAACATTGATATCAAACTCAATATCTAATCCAAGGTCATACCTCGTCGTGATTTTTACCAAAACTCTAGACTGAGTAACCTTCCCACCGCCATCCCCCCTGAAGCGCAAAGGCTTCCAGGTACACCGACATAGGGTCGCGCCTCCTCACTTCTAACCATGGTCATAGTCCACAACTCTCGGCATATTCTCGACCTGGCATCCTGATGAAAACCCATCATCATAAGTTCATAACCTAAAGAGGTCAAACAAACTACTGTTCTAAGAAAAAAACCTAGAACAAACCACATGTCAAACAGTTACAATCGGCTCACTCAAAACCTATGAGTTACAACAGTTGAACACAAATCAACTAAAACCAAGCCAACCTTAGCAAGATCACTTGCAGTTATTCACAAAGTGCAGGATAAATCTCAAATAATGCATGTACCATTGTTTCAAGTTATGTACAATTCTTTATTACAATCTCATGTAATACAAATTCAGTATTCCAAAAATACAACGAAAATGTACAACCAATAACTTGAAATGATACAACCAGATTCTGATGATTCATTACAACTGCAATACTGTTTAAAATTACAACAATACAGTATTTTATCATTGTACTTGTCTTGATTTCTTGAGCATGAAGCTTCTGATCGACACACACATCAATACAACATACTCATGCCCAAATCTCTCGATATCTCGTCCTGTCAATACTTCCGGAGAAATAACACGAGCTCACTAACCAGCTATGCTCTGCATCCTGAAGATATTATTCGTTTATGTTTGTTTCCATTTTCTCTTAGGGATCAGGCGAGGAGTTGGCTGCAGTCACTGCTGCTAGGAAGCATTACTACATGGGAGGACATGGCTGTCAAATTTTTAGCGATGTATTTTCCACCTGCCATGTCCACTCAGCTTAAGATTGAGATCTGTACCTTCAAGCAGCATGACTCAGAGCAGTTATACGAATCATGGGAGAGATACAAGGATTTGGTGAGGCGTTGTCCTAATCATAATTTTGCAAACTGGGAAGAAATTGAGTTTTCTCTATAATGTATTAAATACGCATACTAGGATGTCAGTGGACTCTACTTTTGGAGGTACAATATTTTCTAAGGACCCTATTTAGGCCCATGAGATGCTGGAACATATGACTATTAATAGTTTTCAATGGCCGTCTGAACGAATAAGAGTCAAGAAGTTTGTCGGAGTGTATGCAGTTGACCCTATCACATCTATCTTTGTCCAACTGTCTGCTTTAACTACATAAGTGGCTTTATTAAATAAGATAAGTGTCGCAGATCCAGCAGGTGTGTCGGTTTCCATCTAGGAATCTCATCCTCCCGAGGAAGCTCAGTACATCAATCAGAGGCTATGGAGGTTATCGAGGTCACCCTGTTCCAAATACTATCACCCTGGCTTACGTAACCATGAAAATTTTTCTTATGCCAACAATAAAAATGTGTTGAATCCTCCTCCGAGGTTCAATACAAACAAGGGTGAGGGGAAGCTGTCATTGGAGGATGTGGTATCTATTTTTGTTATTGAATCTGGCAAACGAATGTCAAGAACTGAGACTCGAATTGATAGCATGGAGACGCACATGTGTAGTTTGGGTGCCATGATGAAATCCATGGAAACTCAGATTGGGCAATTAGCAAATGCTTTGAAGGATCAGAATAGAGGCCAATTTCCTAATAATACAGAGGTGAACCCGGAGAGCAATGCAAGGCTGTAGAATTGAGGAGCGGAAATAAAATAGGGGCTGAAGGAAGAGAAGAAGGGCATGAAAAAGCTAAGGAAGCCGAGAATCCAATGGTTGAGGAAATACTTGTTGAGGAGAAAAAGGATGAACCTGAACCAAAGCCGATGTACAAGCCACAACTTCCGTACCCACAAAGGTTCAAGAAGAAGGCACTAGATGAGCAGTTCTCCAAGTTTCTAGACATCTTCAAAATGATACATATCAACATTATTTTTGCAGATGTTTCAGAACAGATGTCAAATTATGCCAAGTTTATAAAGGATGTGATGTCCAAGAAGATAAGGTTGCAAGAGAATGAGGTGGTGAATTTAACTGAAGAGTGCATCGCTATCCTATAGAAGAAATTGTCACAAAAGCTTAAGGATCCAGGGATTTTTACTATCCCTTGTTTTATTGGTGGTGCTAAGGTAAATAGAGCTTTATGTGATTTAGGCGCAAGTATAAATTTAATGCATTTTTCTATTTACAGGACTTTGGAGCTTGGTGAAGTAAAAACGACCACATCACGTTGCAGCTGGCTAACCGAAGTATCACATATCCACGGGGAATTGTAGAAGTTGTTTTGGTGAAATTTGATAAGTTTATATTTCCAGCGGATTTTGTGATATTAGGCATGGATGAGGATGAAGAAGCTCCTTTGATTTTTGGGAGGCCCTTTTTGGCTACTGCAAGAGAATTAATTGATGTCCATAAAGGAGAGCTCAATCTTAGAGTTGGTGGCGAAGCTGTAATCTTCAACATCTATCATGCCATGAGAGGACCAAGCGAGGTAAGAACTTGTAAGCATTGAAGTTATTGATTCTTATAATCCTTTTACATGTGCAGGAATTAATGTCTCGTTGGAGAGATGCTTGGTTGCGGATGAGAAAGTTGATAAAGAAAAGGATTGGGAACTTTGTGAACAAGAGGCTTTCTTGATGGTGCTCCAACAGAAAAAAGGGTGAATTCTAAAGAACCAGAGGAGTTGGAAAATAGTGCAACAAAGGTAACCGTCGAAAATCATAATCTCAAAGAATTACCTGCACACTTATGTTATGTATTCCTTGGTGAGAATTCGACTTGTCCGGTAATTATTTCTTCTCATATTTCTGAGGTTGAAAATGATAAATTACTGAGAGTGTTGAGAAATTTTAAAACTACTTAAGATGGTCGATTTTGGATATCAAAGGTATTAGTCCCACTATATGCATGCATAAAAATTTGATGGAGGAGTCTTACATTCCTTATGTGGATCATCAAAGGCGGTTGAATCCGGCCATGAAGGAGGTAGTAAAAAATGAAGTTTTGAAATTGTTGAATGCTGGTGTGATTTATGCTATTTCTGATAGTAGTTGGGTTTCCCCAGTTCAAGTAGTGCCTAAGAAAGGTGAGATTACTATGGTAAAAAATGAAAAGAATGAATTAATTTCCACACGCATAGTAACTAGTTGGCGAATTTGTGTAGATTATAGGAAATTGAATAAGGCTACTCGTAAGGATCATTTTCCACTTTCTTTGATTGATCAAATGCTTGACAGGCTAGCTGGTTTATTATTGCTTCTTAGATGGATATTCAGGTTAAATCAGATTGCTATAGCGCCAGAAGATCAGGAGAATACCACTTTCACATGTCCTTATGTCACCTTTGCGTTCAGGCGAATGCCTTTTGGTTTTCGCAATGCACCGGCTACTTTCCAGCGGTGTAATGGCTACTTTTGCGGATATGGTGGAGGACATCATGGAAATTTTCATGGATGATTTTTCGGTATTTGGATCTTCTTTTGATCATTTCTTGCATTATCTTTCCCTTGTGTTGCAGAGATGTCAAGAGAAGAATTTGGTTCTTAACTGGGAAAAGTTTCACTTCATGGTCCAAGAAGGAATTGTCCTTGGAAATAAAGTGTCGTCACATGGATTAGAGGTGGATAGAGCCAAAGTTGTTGCGATTGAGAAGCTTCCACCACCAAAAAATATCAAGAACATTCGGAGTTTTTTAGGCCATGCGGGGTTTTATCTTAGATTTATAAAAGATTTTTCTAAGATCACTAAACCCTTGTATAATTTACTTGAAAAGATTCCACTTTTATTGTAGCACCTAAAATCCAATCTACTAAATCGTATGCATTAAATTAAATAAATATTATGATTATTATTTTTAAGTTTAATCGGTTTAAAATGCTTTATCTGAATTATTTGTTAATAAAATATTAATTATTTATTCAAATGATTTTTACTGTACTAAATATTTAATTAATGCTTTTAATTGTTTAAGTTTATTTGTCAAAATGATTTTTATTGTGCAACTTAATTGTTTTAAATATTTTAAAGGTTTAAGCTTGCCTAATTAAATTACTTTAATTATTTAGTTTATTCATTTAAATGATCTTAACTTCTTCACTTATTTATTTAAAATGACTTGAGTTATTTGACAATTATTTAAATGATTTTAACTGCTTAGCTTATTTATTTAAATATTTATTGTTCAACTTATTTATTTTAAATAAATTATGTTTAGCGATTAGTTATTTTAAATCATTTTAAATGTCTAGCTTATTTATTTAAATACTTTTAATTGTTCCAGTCGTTTTAAAGGTTTTCACACCGCATGTGTATTTTATTTAAATGAATTTTAAACAATAATTTAGTTTATTTCAATTATTTTAATCGTTCTGTTTATTATTTAAATATTTTACTTATTGTTGTGACATCAAAATATTTAAAGTATTGATTTTAATTTCTAAATTAGTGTTTAAAAATTTTCAAATGTTTATTTAAGTTAACTAATCTTGAGATACTTGAATTTAGTGACCTTCGGCCCCGACACGCGATAAAGGTGGACACGGTGGATAAACCTCTTATTCTAATTTTGTATGACCTAAAAATTCTTGAGAGTTAAAGAAAATAAAAAGAAAATTTTATTTTTTAAATTTTCGGGTGACAAAAATCGCGTAAGTGCATTCTTGCGCGTAATTTCCGATATTTCTTAAAATTAGCCTTTTTGGACCCGTACTAGTGAAATTCTATTATTAATTTTTAAATTAGGGATTTTAAACTTAAAAATTTAAAATGAGTGCAAAAATTCTAAGCCTAAAGTTGTAATAGTGAAAGTAGCACTTTTATAAGTGTAAAAACACTTTTACACTCACCCAACACTCACACCACCTATTTATACATACACTACACTTAAAATATCACATAACACATCAACCCTAGAATTTTAAGTCACTTGGCCCCCTCTTCACTCCCTCTCCAGGAAATCCTCACGACACTCTACATTTTCTTCTCCCATCACTTCGGGCACCACCATTCTTCTTCCCCTCCACTTCGGCTGCCCATACCAGCCACCAACCGCCGCCGTGCCGCCCCGAGGACCACCATAGGAGGATAATCCCAGTTGCTCGTCGAAGCCCTCCCCTTGGCCGTTCCCTTTTCTTCTTGGTTTTGTTAAGACTAGGCAAGTTTTGACTCATTTTTAAACCAAAGCATAGAATATATGTTTTTCTTGGTTTTTCCTCTTCGATTTCGAATTTTATGAAAATTATTTTGTGCGTATGGGGTGTATGGGTTCAAAACTCAGTTGGTTGGGGGCTTGAAGTTGATTTTGTTCATCTTTCATTGCTAGCATGTTTTTATGAATCTATTTGGATGGGATTCTTGCATTTCAATGGAAATTTGGATGTATAGGATGAAAAATCAGATTTGCACATGGCAATTTTTGATCCAATATAATGTATATGGGTGGTTATATGTTATATATTGTGATATGCTAGACCTTTAATGTATATGTATTGAAAAGATGAAAATTTGGCTTGAGTTTGGGGCGTTTGAAATAAAAAATTTGATGAAATAGATTACGGGGTTAAGAGGCTTCCCAAGAGGTGATATTAGGATGTAAATGTCATCTCGGAAGTGTGTTAGATGAGCAGTAGGGGCTGGACTTGGTGGATTTTGGATGGGGTGTTGGTTTATAGTGTTTGTGGGTGTCGGGTGATCGTATAGGGTCAAACATTTTACTTGACCTAGCACCGGGAAAGTGACTAGCTCAAGGGCTCTTGCTGGTCATTTAGGAAGTCTTAGAGGGAGTTTGTATAAATTCTTGGTCTGGTAGGCCATGAGGAAGGGGTTTGAGATGCCTTAGCAATAGGAGAGCCACAACAGAATTTTCTAGTCTATGCGGCTCGTCTCTAGGAAATGGGATCTGGTCGTGACCTTCTTGAGGTTTGGACAGGGGCTACCCTGAATTCTCTGATGGCGTGTGATGTTAGGGTCATGTTCTTTCAATTTGGGCTTATTTCGGATAAGAATCGGGTAGGAAAGGGATTGGTTTAAGGTGAAGTGTCATGAGCAGATTTTTCGGAAAAAGTTAGGGGTTGTCTGGGAAACCAATTTGATTGGGATGTTCAGTTTGTCATAAAAGGGTAAATACTGATCCTAAGAGTGATATAAGATGTGTTTGAGGTGTCGGTTCGAACGAAATATCTTTTGGATACGAATGGGCTAGGTTATGGGCCGTACAGGCCAAACGCCCGGGTTGACCCTTATTGGGTATAAGTCTAAGTGATGCTAGAAAGGTCCTTAAGCCTAAGGGTGGACACTTACACATCATTCATCCATTAATTCAAAATTTATATTATCTTTTTGGATCGTGTTATTTCATTCATTCAATGCGTTTATCCTTCGCGTGAGTTGACTTCAAATTATTCTTGTTTTAGTCCCGAAGTATAAATTATGAAAAGATGAAAATATGAAAAGGTGAAAAGGTGAAAAGTTAAATGTGAAAAGGTTAAATTAAATGTAAAGTTAATGAATGAGCTGAGTTGGTTGTGACTTATGCGTGCAATGTCGGTCGGGGGATTCCCTGGCTCACTTGCCAAAATTAGGCATGTAGTGTGCGGCTGGGAGACATCCCAGCTCCCCAACCAAATCAGACGTGTAGTGTGCGGCCGAAAATCATCTCGGATCCCCTACCAAATTAAAGGAAAAGGGGAAATGTGGTGTCGGAGAGAAATCTAGGTGTCTTGCCGGCATAGCACTGTAGTCATTGATCGATCAAAACCATAGTCACAATCGAGGATCTAAATTCACAAGTTAATTAAAAAGGAAATGTACATAAATGTTATGTTTTTCATTACATAATGTGAAGGTTCTACTTCGGGCATGTGTTGTGTTCCTTTCGCGAGAATTCATCGTATACTTATTATTATTTTTAGTATGATGCATATATTTTTAACCCTCGTTATTTCTAGTACAATCTTGTTGGGGCTTGGTGCAGGTTAGACTTTTGTTGAGATCGAGGGGCATGACTCTCGAGTGAACTGCGATGCGGGCACGTCACATCCCTCCGACCTATGTCAGTCTTCCGCAAAGTTTACTCGAATTTAAATGTTATGAAGTATTTATTTTGTTTATTTGGTAAATGTAAATATCATGATTTTTAAGATTTGTTTCTTGGTCTGTAAGGATTAAATTGTTAAATTTTGGATTTTTGTGATGTCGAACCTTTTACCCTAGGTTCTCTTTCATTTTCCCGGTCTAGTTTTTATGTTTTGTCGGTTGTATTTTTAATTTGATGTCTATGACTAAATGGATTTTAATATAAACAGATAAATCATGCCAAATGTTTTTTAAAAATTCGTATTTTATTTGATTATTAATATTAATACTGGGCGATGTCATTTCAGTTGTTATCAAAGCGAGGTCTTGGTTTGGGTTGTGCCTACTGCCGGTTGTAAGAAACTCGAGAGATCTCGCCTCAAAGTCTGTAAGTTTTAAAGAAATTTATATATTAATAATATTTGAATTAATATTTTAATTTTTTTGATGTAATCATTTTTAAAATATTTTCAAAATCATATGTTTAATTTATTTAATTGTGTAGTTCAGTGTTTATTTTGCACCATATGGAGGCCACTTCGGAGCATCACGGACTGCGGCTAAGGTACTACAATCTGGTTTTTATTTGCCTACTATGTTTAAGGATAGTTATACCTTGGTGAAATCTTGTGATAAGTGTCAAAGGACTGGGAATATTTCTCGAAAGCATGAATTAACCCGCACAAATATTTTAGAGGTTTAACTTTTTGATGTGTGGGGTATCGATTTTATGAGTCCGTTTCCTCCTTCCTTTGGTTACACTTATATTTTACTAGCTGTCGATTATGTTTCGAAGTGGGTGAAAGCAATTGCCACCTCTACTAACGATGCTCATGTTGTAGTAAAATTTCTGCAAAAGAATATTTTCACTAGGTTTGGCACTCTACGAGCTATAATAAGTGATGAAGGTACACATTTTTGTAATAAAAATTTTTTTAATACCTTGCTCACAAAGTATGGTGTCAGGCATAAGGTGGCATGTGCGTACCTTCCGCAAACCAATGGCCAAGCAGAGATCTCTAATCTGGAAATTAAGCAAATCTTGGAAAATACAGTGAAAGTGAATCGGAAAGATTGGGCAACTAAGCTGGACGATTCTCTTTGGGCTTATCTCACCGCCTTCAAGACACCCATTGGGATGTCTCCATATAGGTTGGTGTATGGAAAAGCTTGTCATTTGTGGTTAAAATTGGAGCATAAGGCATTTTGGGCTGTGAAGAATATAAACGTGGATCTTAAAGTGTCCGGGGAGTTGCGGAAATTACAATTGAATAAGCTAGATGAGTTTCGCAATGAAGCATATGAGAATGCCAAGATCTATAAAGAACAAACGAAGAAGTGGCATGATAAACAAATTGTGAGACGAGAATTTGAACTAGGCCAGCATGTGCTTTTATTTAACTCTCGTTTCAAATTATTTTCAGGTAAGATGAAGTCACATTGGTCCGGACCATTCATTGTGGAGAAAGTGTTTCCGCACGACGCCATCGAGTTGCGCTGTCTAGATGGGAGAACGTTTAAAGTGAATGGGCAGCGGGTCAAGCATTATCTTGGCAATGAAGTGCGGAACGTTGAGGGCACTCTGCTCAATGACCCTGCTTAAAACTGATGAAAGTCAGGCTGATGACTCTAAACCAAGCGCTATTTGGGAGGCAACCCAAAATTTTTGTTTTATTTTTCTTTTGGTTTAGTTTTTATTTTAATTTTGTTCATTCATTATTTCTTAGTGCATTGCTTATTCCTCTCTTTATTCTTCCTCTAATTTCTTGAATTTTTCAAGGTTTTAGGTACCCCAAGTCAGACGCCTATGCACGCCCGCACATGTCCAAAGGCATGCCCGCGCATACTGTGAAGTGTAAAAGGATTCCAGACAGAAGTTTATGTGCGCCCTCTCAACACATTAAGCGCGCCCACACATGGTCACGAACCTTATGCGCGCCCGCTCCTTTCCTGAGCAAATATTAACCAACAACCCAAAATATATGCGCGCCCGCACTACTTCTTAAGCGCGCCCGTGTAGCTCCCGAATACATATTAACCCTAGCCCATGACCTATGCACGCCCGCCCCTGTTAGTATGCGCGCCCACCCCGCCGCTGATTATAACACGATCTCTCTCATCTTCTTCCTCATATCTTCATCTTCTCCAACATAAATCCCTAGATCTCATAACTCTTCTCTTCTCCATATCGTCCAAGCAGCCATATCCCACTTTCATTACATCACACCAAATAACCTTGCTCTCCTCTTCGCCCATAACCCACTTCTCATCACCTTCCATCGTCTCTTCTACCTCCCCTTCTACATTTCTCCAAGGTGCACAGGGGCGAGCTCATGAATCATTAGGTTGCATCGGTTGTTTTTTTCCTTGGGGTTATATTTGGTTGTGTGGTAAGTCGGCTCTCTTGTGGTGTGCAAGAATCAACTCGTTTATTGGTTGAACACGTTAAGTTAGGGTGAAGTTAATTCCATGGTTGACTTACGGCTTGTTTTTTTTTGAAATTGAAGCGTGTTCTTTGTGGTTTCTGTGAATTGCATGTTTGGGGGAATTGAATTCATTGGAGTGTATTTGAAATTTTTCTTGTATCAATTTTCCAACAAGTATTTGATCGATTTCCCCTAAGAAGAAATTGAAATATGGATCTTCCTCTTTTCCTGCCCCCACTCCTGACGTGCAACATTTTTGGGATGACATGGCTGAAGAGAATTATCAATCATTTTTATCAAAAAGCATTTTTCCGGAATGCGGGTTTAACATGTCTATCGGTTTTGATCCTACTGCGCCTGTAATGAGTAATGTTGGTCGTGGAGTAATAGCACGACATTGGGAGAAGTTTGTATAGCAACCTCAAGACGCCGTGGTGTCTTTGGTGCGCGAATTCTATGCAAATTTGAAAGTAAAACATATTCAGTTGAAGGTGTTGGTGCGGGGCAAGATGGTGCCGTTTGATGCTCATTCAATAAACACTTGGTTTGAACTTCCTCCTATGCTGCATGATGAGTATGTTGATTATAAATCTGGTGAGGTTGAATATGATGCCATTCTTAGAACATTGTGTGTTGATGGGGCCGAGTGGAGACTCAATCATGAGTGAAGGCCATCTAAGCTGAAGAAAACCAATTTAATCTCGGAAGCCAAGAGATGGTATACTTTCATATGTGCTCGATTGAAGCCAACCGATCATGATCACGAGGTCACACAGGAGAGGGCCATTCTCGTCTACTGTATCCTTGTTGGTAAGACGGTGGATTTAGGTCTCATTTGCAAAGAGACGATTTCGCACGCTATAGTTGGCCATTCGAGTGGGGGCCTGGCCTTGCCTTCCATTATTACTGATCTTTGTGAAGCCGAGGCATTGAATGGATCCCGAATGAGAAGTTGTTGAAGCATCGGGCTGCCATCAGTTGTTTGCATCCGTTTCTCTTGGTTCTAGAATCCGAGCAACGTGAACGAGATACGAGGCGAGCATTTAACAAACGAGCTGCTACCCGGAGAGTCCCTGAACCGAGTTTTGAGTCGCCTCGCTCCATGTACGATCGTGTCAATTATCTTGAGGAGGAGGTACGCCAGCACATGCAGGAGTTTCGTGAGCTCAAACATACATCCGGATTTTTTATGAACTACATGATGGGTTTTACGGCAGCGTTGACCCATCAGTTCCCAGATGCTGCGAGCTCCGTACACCCATTCCCTCCATACCCACAGTGGCCACCCACTCCTGGTTTTTTGGATCACCCCCCTGCTGCAGATGACGTGGATGGTGGCAACCATTGACGGTCGTCGTTCGAGGTACAAGTCCCTTTTTTTCTTGTCAAATTATTGGGACAATGATTGTACTAAGTTTGGGGGGGTTAATCATTAATTTTATGGCATGATTTAAGTGTTTGGGTGTTTTGAGTTTGAGTTTGTGAAATTTGTTAGTTTATAGTTTTTGTTGAAATTTTTTTGACTTGAGTTGTTTTGTTGTGTTTTGTGGTTATTTTGAGTTGCATATTGATCGAGCAAATACTATTACTAAAAGTCAACTTAAATATATATATCAATTAAGCTCGAATAAATCGCAAGTTCAATAGTCAAGTAATAATATAGTGAACAGAATACGAGTATCGTCCCACAGAGATTGATTCACAATAAAATTACTCAATTATATTCTTTAGTTAATAAAGATGAGATGAGAATAAATTAATAAACTTAAATAAAATATTGAAACAAAGGATAAATAACAAAATAAATTTCAAAAAATAAATAAATTATTGTTAGGATCTCAATTCACCTACCCCTTAATCTTCTCTAATGATTGAATTTCAATTCTCAAGCTATGCTTCTGACGGAATTCTCTAATCTATCAATATACTCTATCGAGCTATATTAATCTAATTAACAAAATGCAGTAACCAAGTGTCATGGCGTTATTTAGGAATTGCAATTGCATTAATGAATGGTGGAATCCTCTAACTTTTGACCTATTGAACTATGACTATCAGCATGTATCCAACCTCATATGTCTATGCAATTTGTAGATCCATGGATTATATTACTCTATCATGTTATAAAATCTCCTTTCAGTATCAATTATAACACATAAAATCAATTCGAAGTTGATCAATCTCCAAATAATCAATGAATTTAATCTTCAAGAAGAAATAAAAACAAAGTTTTGGGGGTAGGATCCCTTAAATCCCAACAAACAAAAGTAATTTAAGAAGAAAATAAGAAAACTAGTTTTTGCGGTTCTTGAGTTCTTCAAGTTTTTCTCCCTCTCGGTTCTTGTTCTCTTTCGATCCTTGGCCGCCTCCTCTGTGTCTCCTCTCACGTCTGATATCTCCTTTTTATATGTGGTTGAAAGCCGATCATCAAATAAAGCCAGCGAATCAAGACTTGTAAAATTTCACAAATTCTGACTTTTTTTCAGTCCACGTCGCACCTATTCGATAAAAACTTACCACCTAGGCGGAAAAATTTTTGCCCAAAATTTATCAATTTTGCGACATGCAAGAACCCCGTTCCTAGTTCCATGCCTGGGTCCGTCCATGTGTCCTCTCCAGCGCGCAGTTTTTTTGAAAAAATCATATATCGAGTTCTAGCCGTCGGATCGAGCCGAAATTTGGAAAACAGCTTTAAAACCTCTTGAACTTGATTTTGAACTACCATATTTTCCTTACCATTTTTGTACCTCATTTTTTCATCATCAACTCGCTCTCCTTGAGAAATCACACCAATGTCAAGTAAAACGAGTCCTCTTGTAAAAAAAATATTTTCTTTTAAATTACCATACAAATCTCCATCTCTATGTGTGAATAACACAAGGATCATATGTTCAACATGCCCATCAAAAATTTTGCTAGATACTAAGATTCCATCAAAGTATACCACAACAAATTTACCATTATGTGCATGCTAACATGTCTCATCAATCTCATAAAAGTGCCAAGTGCATTATTAGCTAGTCCAAAAGACATGACTAACCATTTTAGAAGATATGACTTTCCACCTATGCAACTCATTCACCATTCACAAACATGATCACAAACCAAATCACTCAATTTCTTGCCATAACAAAATTCAATCAACTTGAGATCACGAATCACAACACACTCCCATAGAAAGCATATTCACAATTCTCTCATCAAAACATTTAAATTCAAGCAATTGAGAATTGAGAGTATAAATTTGAAAGTTTGTATTGAATTTCTACATTTGATTTGAATCTACATCATACCTCACAAATGGAACAACTTTCAAATCTCCAACCTCACTTTTTGTTTGCTCAACTCCATTGTTGTAACCCGTCCCCAAATTGAGATAATCAATGCTTAATTATGATTAATTAAGCTAAAACATGATTAAGGGATCCTCAATTGAGTCTAAGGAATTGAGAAATGAATTAAGAACAATCAAGAATGGCCGGTAGAGTTTTGGATATCGGGTAGTTCGGATGGTCCGTGCAAAGTTCAGAAGCCCCGTGTAGATCGAACGCTCTGAAGAGAGATCAGACGACGTTCCAAAGGCTTAGATTGGATGCTCCGATCATATTATGTAAGTAGTGACATCACAGCCAGGACACGTGTTTGGAGGGGGTTGACAGTAGACTTCGGACGGTCCGATTTTGGGGTTCGGACGGTCCGAACTGCGCCTATAAATAGAGGCCGAATACCTCATTTAGAATTCACACTTTCCTCTCTTTTATCTCCAATTATAGTAGTCTTTCAGACTTTTAGGGGTTTTTAGGCGTCGTATTGGAAAGACGGTAGTGGTGGGGCGCTATAAGGATAACAAAGGAGTTGTGCCTAAGTTTTGAGACAGTCACCATCAGCGGGCTGAGTACGGACGCAGGTATAACTTTGTATCCCTATAGTGATTAGCGAGTATGTAATATCTTAGTTAAGGTTTTAGAGCTCTATAAGTGATATAGTGTCTATGTGTTTATAGGTGTGGATATTAAGTACCTGGACTGCTAGAGTTGCTAGGGTTATTGGGTTTTCTCAATAGAGGTACAGACGTATTATCCAAGATACCAGGTAGAATATACATGTATTATGTTTGCATGTTTTGTGTGGAATTATTTTGTGCATTGATATTATGCGATATGCATATACACGTTGAGCTTTATGTCTTGATTTGCAGAGCCTGTAGTAGGGGTCGCTCAGCCCCGTATTTTAGTGGATGGATTTCCATGAATTTGGATTGGGTTATATCCACAAGTTTTATTGTATGGGAGCCACCTCCTGATGCGACAGTCCAGCGTGCTACATACCATGGCGCCTTGACTGAGCAGTCTTCTGGATAAGTTTTCTAGTACCCTTCATATTTCATATGCATGCATAGTATATGTATATTCAAACTTCTGTACTGAGCGTTTTATGCTCATGTCCAAGTGTTTTGTGTTGGACAACCTATTAGATGGGCAGGACTTAGGTTGGACAGACCCGGTGTAAACGGTCGTTGAGCTGTAGTGGTTGCATGGTGATCCTATTTCTTTTCAGATGGTTAGATTGGACTTTTAGTACTTTCTGTTCGATGGGGTTGTATAACATTTTATTTAGCCCAGTTGTTCTGCCGGTGTATGTTGAAATTATGGATTAAGTTTCCGCTGGATTTGTTAATTTCAATTAAAGACTTAATTACATGCTTAATATTTGATTAGTTAGTGATTTTGGGTTGGGTCACTACATTTATTAGATTGGACTTTTAGTATTTTCCGTTCGATGGGGTTGTATAATATTTTATTTAGCCCGGTTGTTCTGTCGGTGTATGTTGAAATTATGGAATAAGTTTCCGCTGGATTTGTTAATTTAGATTAAAGACTTAATTGCATGCTTAATATCTGATTAGTTAGTGATTCCGTGTTGGGTCACTACATTTATTGGTATCAAAGCATGCATTAATTTTGGGATATAGTAAATCGTTTTGGGATAACTTCTGTTACATTTGACCAGATGGTTGATTACGATGAGAGTCATGGGAGCGGTGGTGGACGTTTGGGTGACGAGGATGATCGTGAGCATTGTCGGGGCCACCATCCCCGCTGTGATGATTGCAGACATTTTAGTATGCATAGTTTTATGTAGATGAGTCCTAAGCCATTGGTTGGAGAAGAATCACCGGAGGATGCGGAGAACTAACTGGAACACATGGAGAATTGCTTCTGTGAATTTCGGTATTCTAAGGAGCAGAAGATGGAGACTCTTGACTTTCTTGTAGAAGGGCGTGCGCGGAAGTGGTGGAAGTCCATATCTGCACCTTTTTTTGCTGCGCGAGGCACCGCTATTTGGGCAGAGTTCCTCACCACTTTCTAGAAGCTTTATTTTCCTCTGAACTCCGTCAGGCGAAGGCCAGTGAGTTGCTGAATTTGCGTCAGGGCACGATGACTATTGATGAGTATCAGCAGAAGTTCTTCAAGCTATTATCGTATTTCCCAAAGATCTCTGCCAGCACCGAGATGAAGTATAACCTGTTCCTCCAGGGTCTCAGACCGGAGATCCATGATCGTGTTGCGGTGGGAGATGACATGACTTATGAGGGTTTGATGAGCGATGTCATCAAGCGGAGGACAGCCTTCAGTGTAACAGGTCCTTTCTCTCTTCTTCGAGGCCAGCTAGCTCTTTGGGCCCAAAGGCTCAATATTTCAAGAAGCAAGGTGTTTCTTCCTATTCTTTCGGCTCTGGTTCAGGTGGAGTACATCACTTTGGGAAAAATAAGGGTCAGAGACAGTGTGGTACTTGTGGAGGCCATCACCCGACGGAGAAGTGTCGCAGGTCAGGAGATTGTTTTTGCTGTGGTGAGATTGGCCACATGAAGAGAGATTGTCCACAGGTTTCCGGGGTATTAGCATCTGGCTCTGGTTCTTACCTTTCCGTTCCTTAGAGGTTGCATAGACAGTATATTGGGAGCACCAATCAGAGACCTCGTGTTCTCGGATAGGTGTTTGCATTGAGTCAGTATCAGATTCAGCAGGAGAACGAGAACGTTATTTCAGGTACATTTTTTATGTGGTATTCCTGCATTTGTTCTCATAGACACTGGTACATCGCATTCTTTTATTTCAGCTAGATTTGCTAAGCGCTATAGTTTGTTGGACATATCTCTAGATGTAGAGTTATCTGTGTCTACTCCGACTGGTCACTCGAATTTGTCCAAGAGTTTAGTTCTTGGATGTACATTAGAGTTTGAGGGCTCTGAGTTGTTAGCAAACCTTATGGTTCTAGCAATGGAGGATTTTGACTGTATTTTGCGTACTGATGTTTTGCCCTATTATAGAGCTATGGTGGATTGTTATCAAAAGAGTGTTCAGTTTCGTCTGGTTGAGGGCGATAGTTGGTTTTTCTATGGTGAGGGAGCGCGACCCCTTATGCCTCTGGTTTCGGCCTTGAGGGCTGGTCATGCTTTAGAGGCGGGTGGGGAAGGCTACAGCAAAGAGAGCAGTTTGAGCGGTTTTAGGAAAATAATTCGTATGGGCTGTAGGGCTCGATTAATGGGCTAGTTCTAGTTTGGTTAGAACCCCAATACCTTGGGAAAGGTTGGGTCAGTGGGGCTCCAGCCGATGATGGCCGGAGCTGGGCGTCCGAAGCCAAAAAAGGGCTGAGGTGTGCTGCTGCCACGTGAGAGAGGGGAAAGGAGTTGTGTGTACTGTTTTTGGGTAGCTTGGGCAGTAGGGTCAGGGGCTCGGGCAGAGTTGTTTTTGGGTCGGGTTAAGATGTTTTAGGGTCATGTCTTATGGATACGAGTCCGGGTTATTTTATTTTGGGTCCGGGTAATTTAATTAGTGAAAAAATGTTTTAAGTTGCAAATATTTGAATTTGGGTTAGATAATTTATTATTTGGGGTTAGAGTAATTTTATTGGGTTTTAATAATTATTGAGATGAACCCATTAATTTGTCATGGGCCGTGTGATCCATTAGAATTATTGGGCCAAGTTGTGTCGAGTTTAGTAATTTTATCGGTCAAATTTATAAGTTAATATTTAGTTAATAATTTTATTAATTTAACTTTAAGTTAATAAGTTGATGGGGCTAAATTATGTTTTAGTGAGCCCATTAGTTTTTCATGGGCCTGGGGGCCCATGAAACTTAATGGGCCAGGTCAGGTTTGACTTTTGGGTTTTTGAGTCAGTCTAGGAATTTATGTGTTTAAGTTAATTGGTCAGCAGCTCGGACAAGTCATTGGAAAAATAAATGTTCGTAAATATATATTTAATTCATGCATGCATTTTAATTAGATATATAAGTATGATTTTTAAAAAATAAATTAAATATATGTTTAAGGACAAATTTTCATGAAATAAAGAAATAAAGAGAATTTTTATGTTCATGCATCATTAATAATTTTTATGATAAGTTTAAGTGCATGTTAAGAAAAATACATTTTTATGGAAGTTGAAGTGAAGGTGGAAAGTGATGTGGTTGGAGGCCGGGATACCCGGGCCCGGTGACCTTCCTGATAATGTTTATGTATGATGAGCTTATGGATCCAGCTGAGAGGGCTGGTGAAGTGGCAGCACAGAGGTGGACACCCCACCGCCACGTACATTGTTTTAAGATTGATCAATCGCTTAGTATGAGGTCACCGACATGGATACGATCTGTTGAGAACTAAGAAATCATGTTATGTCATTTTATGAGATTTATTAAGTATGATGATATATGTTTTAGCATGATGATAAAGAAGTATAATTATTTATTTCATGTTTATATGCATATAATTTTAAGATCATACACGTATAGTTATATTCACGTATTTTATATGATGTGTGCTTGTGTGTGGTTTTATGTTGTTACATAAGGATAGAACGTGCCGAGCCTCTAGACTCACTAGATTTAAATGGTGCAGGTGAGCATGAGAATAATGAAGAGAATGTGGTCCCGACTGGCGACGATGGCGTATTAGCATCCAGACGGCTAGTACCCGTGACCATAGCTCAATTTATGATATTGATGTTTTGAGAGTAAAACAAATATTCCGCACATGTTTTATTATTTTGAGGTTGAGAGTATGCATGTATTTTTTATATTTGCCTATTTATGTTCAAGTTTCATGTATTTGTTGAAGAAATTTATTTAAGTATTTAGTAATGGGATTTTTAATGCATGAGATTTTTATCATGATTTAGTAATTAATCTAATGTATTTATTTGCATGTAATATACTTATATATATATATATATATATATATATATTTATATAGTGTATATTAAGTTGTGTAAATGTATTTTAAGTATGATATATATATATATATGTATGGGCATGTATATATGTATTAATATTATTTTATAGTAAAGAAATAAATTAAAGTATAAAGTATGTTTTTTTAAAAAAAAATGAGTAGTAGTTTTTGGGTCGTTTCATATATTGTCTACACTGATGCCTCTGGTCAGGGGTTAGGATGTGTTCTGACACAGCATGGACATGTTATTGCCTATGATTATAGGCAGTTGAAGATGCATGAGACTAATTATCCAGTACATGATCTCGAATTAGCCGCCATTGTATTTGCGCTCAAGATCTGGAGGCATTATCTTTATGGCAAGAAATTTGAGATATTTACGGAACACAAGAGTCTGAAATATTTATTCACTCAGGCGGAGTTGAATATGCGACAGAGACACTGGATGGACTTACTGAAAGATTATGATTGCGAGATCAAATATCATCCAGGTTCTGCCAATCTTACTGTTGATGCCTTGAGTCGGCAGATGAGACTTTTTGCACTTCAGACTAGTGAATTATCTCATATGATTCAGGAGTGCTGTTCACTGAGTTTTACACTTAAGTACAAGAAAGGGAGGAATGAAATTCGTTTGTATGCTATTTTATCTAAGCTAGCATTGTATTCTCGGATTATAGATGCTCAGATATCTGATGTTAAGACTCAGCGTTTGGCACGTCTAGCCAATGGAGTTAATACATCTGGATTCCATTTTCAGTCAGATGGTTTATTGTGCTTATCGAATCGAGTGGTTGTACCTAATGATGCGGAACTCAGGAATGATATTCTATCTCAAGCTCATAGGAGTCGATTGTCAGTTCATCCTAGAAGCATGAAAATGTATAAGGACTTGCGAACCGGATTCTGGTGGAAGGGAATGAAGCAGAATATGTATCAATTTGTTTTTAGATGTATTGTTTGTCAACAGGTCAAGGCTGAACACCGACGACCAGGTGGTTTATTGCAGAATCTTGAGATTCCCGAATGGAAGTGGGAGCATGTGACTATGGATTTTGTCACCCACTTGCCTATGACTTCACATCAGTGTGATGCTATCTGAGTCGTTGTTGACCGTTTGACGAAATCAGCACACTTTATTCCTTATAACTGGGAGTATTCTTATGATCGCATGACACGTTTATATATCTATTAGATAGTGCAATTGTATGGAATTCCAGTGAGCATAGTCAGTGATAGAGATCCGCATTTTACCTCACGTTTATGGGGTAGTTTTCAACAGGCATTGGGTACCACTCTGAGTTTGACCACTGCATATCATCCGGAGAATGTTGGGCAGTCAGAGCGGACGATTCGTACGTTGGAGGATATGCTACGTTCTTTTGCCATGGATTTTGGTTTGTCTTGGCAAAATCAATTACCTTTGATCGAATTTGCCTACAATAACAGTTATCATCGTAGTATTGATATGGCACCTTTCGAGGCATTATATGGTCGAAGATGTCGTACTCCGTTATTCTGGGATGAGATAGGAGAACGAAAAGTTGAGGATCCTGAGTTGGTGCAGCAGATTGTAGACAAGGTAGATTTGATCAAGAGTAGAATTAAAGCTGCTCAAGATCGGCAAGCCAGTTATGCTAATATTCACCGTAGGCCATTTCAGTTTGAGCCTGGTGAATATGTGCTCTTACAAGTGTCACCTTTCAGGAAGGTGATGAGGTTTGGGCTGAAAGACAAATTATCACCTCGATATATTGGGCCTTTTAAGATACTCGAAAAGATCGGAGATGTTGCATATTGTTTGGCGTTACCGCCATGTCTTTCATGTGTCCTTACTTCGACAGTACATAGCTGATGAATCTCATTTTATCCAGCCTACTGATGTTCAGCTAGATTCAGATCCGTCGTATGTTGAACGACCACTCCGTATCCTAGACAGGAAGGAGAAAGTTATTCGGAACAAGACTATACCACTTGTGATGGTACAGTGGCAGCGTCGAGGCGTCGAGGCGTCGAAGAAGCAACTTGGAAAACAGAGAGCCTTATGCGAGTGGAATATCCTAAGTTTTTCGCTTTGTACTTTTGATTACCATGTAAAGATGTAATTACAGGTATTGTAATAAAACATGGTTTGATGTTTCATATTGTTATCGTGATTTGTCTCTAGATTTTATTTCGCGTACGAAATATCTAAAGGTGGGGAGAATGTAGTAACCCAAAACCCATTTTAAGATAATAATATGTTAAGCATGATTAAGGGTTAGTAATTCACCAATTCCGGGCTTAATTGGACTTCAGAATTAAGAATTGGTCTTCCAATATTTGGGCCAGTTCGGATGATCCAAAGAGGACTTATGACGATCCGAACTCAACAATTCGGGGGCTCCGAAGAGGGCTTGTTGACTTCGGAGTTAAGGCACATTCGGACGATCCGAACCAGGATCGGACGGCCCGAACTTCCTTATGCCAAGAAGGTAGAATTACTCAGTCATGGTTTTTGACAAGTGTCAAGCATATGATACTTCGAACGATCCGAAGTGGCGATCGGACGGTCCAAACTCGACGTATTTTGCATGCAGTCGTTGAGCTGGATCGAGCAATCCGAACTCGAGTTCGGAGGAACCAAACTTGACCGACATTGGGGTCTATAAATAGGGCTCATTCGAATTCATTTTGAAATACAAATTCCGAGTTACCTTCTTCAGTTATATAGTGTGAGATATACATTTGAGGGCCCTATCGGTTATTATAGAAGTTTTGGAATAACCAAGGTGTGGTTATAGTCATCCAAAACTAGCGACTCCAAAGGTCTTACTACGGACGAAGGTATGGTCCGGGAATCTATTTAAGTTTTGAGAGTATTTATTAGCTTAGTTAAGGCTTATAGAACTTGTGTAGTGATACGGTGAACTTTTGAATATATGCTTGGAATCTAGGATCCTACTAGACTTAAACTAGCATAGAGGTACGTACACATTGACTAAGATTGCCAGCGAGTATACATGTTTATATGTTTCATTTATTTGGCATTATTATATGGCATGATATATGATTTACCGCTTTTCATATTCATATGCCATGTGCATATACACGTTGAGCCTATACCTTGTTATACCTATTATAGAGCCGCTCAGCTCTATGCTTGTTCGTCTATCACTGAGAGTACCGCGACGGTGGGGACATGTATATCTGACTACTCTGGTATACTAGACGAGTGTGGTTGTACCCAGAGGTTGATTCGTGAGGTTACAACACTCATGTGACGTCTGTACTGAGCATGACATATCAGGTGACCCTTTACCAGTCATCACGGTTGCATGCATCATATACATATGTTTACTCATGTTTATGTACTGGGCATTAGCACTCACGTTGTAGTTGTTATCTTGGACATCCTATTCCATGGGGCAGGTCGCAGGATGGACGGAGCCGGTAGATCGAGGCAGGACTAGGGTGCAGGAGCCTTGATGAGTTATTTTATACAGCAGGATTTGCTTAGCTCTATTAATGTTTTAGACAGTTTAATTTCGAGTTATTCGATATGGTTGTATCACTGCAGTATTAAGCCTTGAACTTTTGTATTAAGCTGATATTTAATTTATGAGTTATGTTTCCGCACGTTTTACTCTGTTAAGAATATTTGCTTTATTAAGTTTAATGCATGTTATTAGTTGCCGGTTAGTAGGTGATTCAATGCAGGGTCACTACAGTTGGACTCAATGATGGCCATTCTCTTTGCATCCCACTCCTTGGGTAAAACGCGAAGAGCTATCCTCCACACTTGCTTGGAAGGATATTGTTCTCCAAGTTGGGCTAGTTCGTTGATAATTTGGGTGAGCCTCCGGAACATTGTATCTATGTCTTCATTGGGATCAATCTCAAATGTCTCATATTTGAGTTGTAAAAGATCAATCTTCATTTCTTTGGCTTGGTTGGTTCCCTCGTGGCATATCTCCAATTTGTCCCAAATCTCTTTTGCGGAGGAGCACATCGAGATTCGGTTGTACTCGTTCATAGCTAAATAACAATGAAAAATATTCATAAATTTAGCATTTTGAGAGATTAATTTCATATCCTCTTTTAAAAAGTCATCCATTCCCTTAGGAACTTCAATCCCATCAACTATTTTCATAAGTGTTTAGGGACATTTTACCATTACTTTTCAAAGATCATAGTCTACGGATTGGATATATAGGGACATTCGATTTTTCAAATAGCCGTAGTTTATGCCGTTAAAAAGAGGAGGACGATTGGTTGATTTCCCTTGAGCATAATCACTCGCTAGATTTGCCATTAGAAACTTTAGAAAAATTTTCAAAAGTGTGTCCTTGATGCCACTTGTTAGAACCTAATGGGGGGGGAGGGGGGGATTTAGGTTCTATTGACAACTTTAGCAATTTAAAGCGATTATACAAGTACGCAAGCGGAAGACCTAAGCAATCAAAATAAATGCGGTAAATAAATGCGTAAAATAAATAAAGCAGTAAAAGAGATAGGATATGTTTATGGAAGTTCGACGATAAATCATCTACGTCTCCTCTTTTTGGTTAAGGTCGATTAACCAAGGATCCATTAGCACTTTAACGTCTAGGACTTGATGGCTCCAAGGATATCCGTAAAACAAAATGATCACCGTGCCGATATAACTCGATACATTTGGCCTTAAGGGCTCCAAGAATAGCCTCACAATTCAAAACAAGTCGGGCTTCACACTCGAGTGAATACAGCAACAACTTTCAAGCATTTATCACAACTCGATATAAATATATTTTGAGGGACTCGAAATAAGCTTGAAATGATTGAAATATTGCTTGAATACTGATTGAAGGATGAGAGACTCGAAGGTGAGTTGCTTGGTTTCAAATGACCTCGGAATTCCTGTATTTATAGTTGCTGATTCAAGTAAGTTCAGACCATCCGGACTGGATTCGGAGCCTTCGAACGTAACTGATTCAAATTCAAATCTCTGCGGCTAAGGAAGTGTTCAGAACATCCGAACCTGTCTTCGGATCGTCCGATCGGCTGCATTAAATTCATTTCGGAAAATTTCTTCCCAAAAGATCTTTCAATCGCTGTAATGTAATTCGGACCATCCGATCCGTACTTCGGATCGTCCAAACTGTATCTTCTTGCCCTCCGAGCGTGCCTCCAAAACATTTTTAATTCCTGAAAAATATTCGTACCTTCCGAATTACCTTAGGATCGTCCGAATGATGTCTTTGTGGCCTCCGAGCTTATCATCCGATGAATTAATAAATCCTTGACAAATTTCGGATGGTCCGATCCTAACCTCGGACCGTCCGAACTCTGGCAGTTTCGAACTGTAACGCCCCAAAATTATCTTAATAGACTTTATTTGAGATAATCAGAGATTTTAGAAGTCGAGGGCCGATTCGATTATGATCAGGTACTAGAATGCAATTTTTGGAATTTTCAGGGAATAAAACGCAATTTTGGGATTTAATAGATATTTAAGCCCCTTTTGACTTTCTATTTCACTCCATCATCATCATCCTCCTCGCCTCCCACCATGGAAATTGCCCCATTTCAATTCCAAGCTTTGGGATTTCCATTTTTGATCGATCCGTCCGATAGAATTGATTTCTAACTGGATATCTACGATCACAGCGACGAGTGCTCCGTTTGGAAGTAAGTATATCTTAATTCTAAGAAGTTTGAATTTTCGGATGTCTTTAGAATTGATTTATATTCGGAGAGGATGATTATGAGATAGCTGTGATAGTATATCTAAGGCGGTTCGAAGAAATAACGACGATTGGAATTGATATGATTTTTGTTGTGAAATTTCAAAAATGGAGCTTTTAGATTTGAAGGATTTGAATTGTTTTGATGATATTGAGATGATTATGAGTATATTGGATTGTTGAATTGCTGTCTCCGTTTCTGGTTTGATCAGTTTATAGTCGTTATGCCGTCAGTTTGAGTTTTGGATATCGTTTCGATGTTTTGATCGTATCGAGTTTGATTGAGCTTTTGATATCGATATTGATCCTTATGACTTCTTCTGATAGATTGAATTGAAGTCAGCAGAGTTGTGAGATAACAGCTTTGGTCAGTTTGGAAGATTGAAGGCGGTACAGTATCGATATTCTTTTTATCGATTGAAGAAGTTGATTGAGTTTTGAATGAGTTTGATTGGATATTGACTATTATCCTTGCTATTTGATTTCAGATTGAAGTACCTTCGAAGCGAATAAGGTAAAAGACGACTTAGACTTGAATGGAACAATTAACTCGAATTAGACTGGATTCGAGTGTTCCAAAGAAATCACATACTTGCATTGATTGAATGCTTATTTGAAATCATGATTGAATGCTTAGTTGAAATAATGATTGAATGCTTATTTGAATTGGTTATTGAATTTATGATTGAAAGCATGAGATGGCATATGCATTCATATTGAGCCGAATGATTATTCATTTTGAATTAGACGATCTGGTGATTATAGTTGAGTGGCCTTGTAGGCGAATTACTACATGTGCGGAAATAACTCTCTATAATGCTCCGGAGTCTAGAGGATTAAAATATGCTTTGTCCACCTCGAGGGGGTAGTCGGTGTGATTGTTGGATATTTTAACCTCGGGATCCCAAACCGAAGAAAGAAAGAAAGAAGAATTCCATTTGATTATCTGAGTCTGATAATCCAGAAGTTTTACAGACATGCATATCATTTTAATTCAGTACTTGAATGAATTACTTGAATTATATCTGAAGTTGATATACGAGGTGAATTGATGCATATCATGTTTGATATGTTTATTTTGATATAGCATGTTGTCTCTTTTACTGGGAATTGTATTCTCACTGGATTATCCTGCTGTTGTCTTGTTTTTGTATGTGTGCATGGCAATAGGTGGGGCAGGACCGAGTCAGAGACGAAAAGGATAGATTGAGATAGAAGATTAGAAGTGAGACTTCGGTTTAGAAAGGAAGAGCATGTCAATCTAGTCTTTTGTTTTAGGTTGTATTTGTGTCGAACCTAGAACCGATGCATGTTCTCTTCGACGAAGAAATGTATAACTCTAGAAATACCATGTATGTTGAATGATATTTAAGCATGGTTGCATGTTGTTGTTTATGAATTATGATCATCTAGATTGAGTTGAATTGATGATTGGAATAGAAGTGCATGTTCTGAATTTTCAAATTTTTTGGGCAGACCATGCGCTCGATCGCACGAGTTCGTGGGATCGAGCGCGGCCCCTTTTTTTATTGAGGCAGAGACTTGCAAAAAATGGTGCGCTCGATCCTGGCTTTTTGCCGGATCGAGCGCGGCACATATTATTTTCTCGGCAGAGAGTTTCAAAGTATGGTGCGCTCGATCCTGGACTTTTATAGGATCGAGCGCAGCACTGTTCATCAGAAAAATAAAAAAATTTTTTGTTATTTATTTAATGTCTTATCTTTTGGCCTTTGATTGATTATAGATAGGACTAACTCTTGATTAGATGATTAGAATCGGGGTCTCACATTAAGTGGTATCAGAGCGATAAGTTTCTGGATTTTATTTCTAGAAGTGAGCAGGGTAGATCGAGTCCGCTTGAATTTAATTTCTCGCATGTGATTGATTAATTCTATGATTGAAGAATATGCGAGCATGCTTTATGATTGAGAATTATTTGAATTACTTGGATATGTGATTTAAATTTTAAAGCATGAATTAATTGAGATACGAACTGTTTCGGGTTAATGGTTACATTGGTTACTCTTGAGATCGAATGAGTATGTCGAGCTGAGGTTGTTGGACACCGGATAGATGTATTTGAGATGTTGTGTCCTAATCCTCTTGAATCAGATTTTCTACTCGGCAAGTTTTGAACAGGATTCAACTAGTAGCAAACCCGATTGTATAGAATTGTTCTGTGACTGAACTGATGGATGTCACTCCGAACTGATGGGAGCATTACTGATGAGATTTCAGTATTTTAACCCTTCAACTCTGAGGAGTTCTGAGAATGAGTGTGGGTGTGAAAGCTGATTAGAAGAGATCGATCAGTTGTTTGATTCTTTAGACTACACCGACGAATGACGGATTCAGTTAGTTGGTTACCAACTGCAAGACATTGCGAAAAGTTGGTGGATAGCAAAGAAGAAAGCCTTAGAGAAACAAGGTTTGGTCGTTTCGTAGAGTTTTTTAAATCCGAGTTTCTGCGACAGACTTTAGTACTTGCTTTTACCAAGGATTCACAGACTCTAACTGCTCCTGACGATGACGAAGCAGGTAACTGTTTGATTTTAGTCTTTCGAATCTTTTGCTGTTAGATATTGATGCAACTTTTCTTCTTGTAGAGAAGTGAGATTGATGCTTCCTCTACTTTTGAGTATCTGAATTAGTTGCGATGAGTTTAGTTCGAAATTGTGAATTTTGTTTCAATGGGATTTGATTGTACTGAACAGTACTATATTCGGTTATCAGTTTTTGATTATATTATCGATGTAGTATATTAACCGAGTACATGGCAACCGAGGTTGATTTCAGATTGTTGCCAGATTCGGATCCGAGATGATAGACGAATGGATTTTTCCTCCGGTAAGAATTCCTGAATTAAGAATTCCTTCTTGTAGTTTGTCGATTACCGTTTGTTACAGAAAGGTGCAGAGGAATGTTTGAGGTATGCAGATGATGTCTTCAATCAGCCGTGTTGATTGATTCAACAGAGTTGTTGAGTTTGCTAATGTTGTTCTAGTTGAGATTCTAGATTTGCCTCCGAGTGAGAGGATGAGTTTAGTATTAATTTTAGATCAGACATCATCGACTGATAATCTGAAGGAAAGAGGTTTCAGAGATCGAATTCGGAATGAGGTACGACCGATTTGAATTTTAATCTTACAGATTGAAATGGGAATTGCATCTGCAATGTTTATGAGTCCTTTGAACCGAATCTTTCAGAGATTTGTAGATGAGTTCTTGAGTATTCTTATCGATGAATCTCTTATCCTTCGAAGAGCCGTATTGATCTTTCAGATTCTTTAAGAATTGTTCGCAGATTTTAATGTCGATCAATTATTCTATTCTTTTGACGTCTGAATCTTGTAAGACCGAGTTGTATTTTCCTCGATCTTTTATCTAGGAAGATGGAATTTTATTGAATACCTCAAGACTAGAGCTGTTATGAATTGATCTGGATCGACGTCCTTATCTGAATTTGAAGATTTTTGGATTTAGCGAATTCTATCACGAATCCTTTGAAGAATTCTTATTGTTGAGAAGACGATTACTCAGCAGATTATGTTCTTCTGTTTAGTTTGTATCTTTGAGACCAGTTTTTATTAAATTGAAGGAGATATTGATCAACACCTCAGTATTATTGACTTCTTCGGTATTGATGATCTTTCGGTGCTTTGCACTCCTTCTTATTGAGAGTTGAAACTTATTCTTATTCAGAAGAACTCCTTGTTATCTTGAGCATCGAAGAAGTTGAAGACGCTCGAGATGCAATGTTAGTTTCCGATTTGAGTCTCACAGAGATCTGCTTGCTTGGAAGATCTAGCATCTTTTTATTTTCTTGGAAGATTTCAGTAATCTGTTCTGATCTTGGAAGATTGAAGTTTTGATTTTCGCAGTTCGAACTGATTTTGAGTTGGGAAAGAGAGTTATAGAGGACGATTAATCTGACTGCGAATTCTATTGTTATCCAGAGAACTGATTGTAACAGCTAAGATTTTAAGCTGAATGATCTGATCTTATTTTATCTACTTCAGTTGTCCTCTTTGACAGATGATTGCTGCACTTCTGATAGAGTCTGGAATAGATGGAATGTTTATCTTGACTCCTTCATTCGACTTCGAACCAGAGTTGATTGAGAAGATTGATAACGCTTTGGAATCTGATTCGACCTTTCAGAATCCGGTGAAGATATATCATATCTGTGTATAATCTAAGTTTCATGTTTATATTGATGCCTTATTAGAGAATAACTTTTGTTGTGCCAAATGTTTCGGTTTGAGACAGAGTATCAGGAGATTGGCACTTTGAAGTTTATTCAGAGTTCTTCCAGATGATCGGAAGATGTTTGATGAATTGAGGAATCAGATCGAATAGAGGATGATGAAGTATGAAGTTCGAAGTACGGCTTCTGATGTTTTGAACTGTCAGTAGTCAGAGAGAGAGCAATTCGAATTTTCGTTGTACAGTCTATTCTGATTCAGAAGGGAATTGGGATCACATTCTGATGATTTTCGTGGCAAGGCTACTTTGTGAGTCCGAGATGAGATGTCATCTGAGTATCGTTGAACTAGTGATGGAATTCACCGTTAAGAATTCTCGATTCTAAGAATTCTTGATTTATTCTGTTGAATGACTGTTGTTACAGAATAGTATGAACGAACTCTCGAAGCTTTACAGTTGATGTATTGGATTGTAACCTGAACTGGTTGATATGCCAGATGTTATTGAACGACTGAAGTTGTTCGGAATGAACTTCTAGATTGGTCCTAATTGTCAGAAAGAGTTTGACACTGAATGGGGATCCGAATTTTATCTTCAGGAAGTTCGTGAAGAGAACTTTCTCAGAATCGTTTCCGAATTGAGGTATGGCCGTTTTGAACTTTTGGCAGGCCATTTGATTTGACGCTCCTGTATTGTTGAAGAATTTTCTGTTGACCGAATCTCTCAAAAGTATTAGTTGAAATTAGGAATTCTTATTGATGAATTTCTTGTTTTCTGGTTATGAGATTTGTACTGATCGTACAGAGCTTTCGACAATATTTTCAGAATTGTACGCCGATCAGTTGTATACTAATTTTAATGTTTGAATTCTGATTGGACCGAATGAATTTCTTTGATCTTATTATCTGATGATGGAATTTCTGATTATCCGCTCTCGTGTATTCTGATTTTCAGTGCTGATGATCTTTCAATGCTGGGATTTTTTCTTATTGAGATTTTGGAATTATTCTTATTTCATTTACTGTCTGATTTTGATTGATTGATTGATAGAATCCGTTATAGTTTTTTGTACATAATGATTTTTTGATGAAGAACAGAGGATTGATATCTATCTGGTCAGAGGTGTTCAGATGTCATGAATTGCCGAAATCTGTCAGTCTAGACAGAGATCCTTGATGTAATTGTTCTTTCGGCATAGACTTAGAAGAAACTTTTTATTGTTGATTCAACTATTTTCAATTCGATACCCTCAGAATGACGTACAGCCAGATCCGTTGAATCGAACTTTAGAGGAATTTCCATGAGTTGTAGTGCTCGACTTAGCACTAGTTCGCAGAATTCTTGATTTTTTTGTGGAAACTTCGTACAACGATAGCGATCAGATGATTATTGAAAGAACTTTCTAGAAGTTGTACGAGGAGAGATTAAGATCTCCTTCCTTTTAATATGTAATTTCTGTGTCACAGGAGTTAGAACGAAAGAAGATTCGAATTGTGACTGAAATTAGAAGGATTTTCTGACGAGGATGAGTTGACTTTTGATAGACGGACGGAGTGTTGATGAATTAATCGACTAGAGTTTCTGACTTTCTCTATTTTTTTGAGATACCGAATTGATTGAGATGAACGATTCAGAGTTAGATTGGAAGTAGATTCTGGACTTAGTTCCGAGATGTAAATTCTTATTGCACTCCTTGATTCAAGCCTCGACCTTATGATAGAATCATGTTTGATTTCGAGGACGAAATCGATTCTTAGAGGGAGAGAATTGTAACGCCCCAAAATTATCTTAATGGACTTTATTTGAGATAATCAGATATTTTAGAAGTCGAGGGCCAATTCGATTATGATCAGGGACTAGAATGCAATTTTTGGAATTTTCAGGGACTAAAATGCAATTTTGGGATTTAATAGATATCTAAGGCGGTTCGAAGAAATAACGACGATTGGAATTGATATGATTTTTGTTGTGAAATTTCGAAAATGGAGATTTTAGATTTGAAGGATTTGAATTGTTTTGATGATATTGAGATGATTATGAGTATATTGGATTGTTGAATTGCTGTCTGTATTTCCGGTTTGATCAGTTTATAGCCGTTATGCCGTCAGTTTTAGTTTTGGATATCGTTTCGATGTTTTGATCGTATCGAGTTTGATTGAGCTTTTGATGTCGATATTGATCCTTATGACTTCTTCTAATAGATTGAATTGAAGTCAGCAGAGTTGTGAGATAACAGCTTTGGTCAGTTTGGAAGATTGAAGTCGGTACAGTATCGATATTCTTTTTATCGATTGAAGAATTTGATTGAGTTTTGAATGAGTTTGATTGGATATTGACTATTATCCTTGCTAGTTGATTTCAGATTGAAGTACCTTCGAAGCGAATAAGGTAAAAGACGGCTTAGACTTGAATGGAACGATTAACTCGAATTAGACAGGATTCGAGTGTTCCAAAGAAATCACATACTTACATGATTGAATGCTTATTTGAAATCATGATTGAATGCTTAGTTGAAATCATGATTGAATGCTTATTTGAATTGGTTATTGAATTTATGATTGAATGCATGAGATGACATATGCATTCATATTGAGCCGAATGATTATTCGTTTTGAATTAGATGATCTGGTGATTATAGTTGAGTGGCCTTGTAGGCGAATTACTACATGTGCGGAAATAACACTCTATAATGCTCCGGAGTCTAGAGGATTAAAATATGCCTCGTCCACCTCGAGAGGGTAGTCGGTGTGATTGTTGGATATTTTAACCTCGGGATCCCAAACCGAAGAAAGAAAGAAAGAAGAATTCCATTTGATTATCTGAGTCTGATAATCCAGAAGTTTTACAGACATGCATATCATTATAATTCAGTACTTGAATGAATTACTTGAATTATATCTGAAGTTGATATACGAGGTGAATTGATGCATATCATGTTTGATATGTTTATTTTGATATAGCATGTTGTCTCTTTTACTGGAAATAGTATTCTCACCGGATTATCCGGCTGTTGTCTTGTTTTTGTATGTGTGCATGGCAACAGGTGGGGCAGGACCGAGTCAGAGACGACAAGGATAGATTGAGATCGAAGATTAGAAGTGAGACTTCGGTTTAGAAAGGAAGAGAATGTCAATCTAGTCTTTTGTTTTAGGTTGTATTTGTGTCGAACCTAGAACCGATGCATGTTCTCTTCGACGAAGAAATGTATAACTCTAGAACTACCATGTATGTTGAATGATGTTTAAGCATGGTTGCATGTTGTTGTTTATGAATTATGATCATCTAGATAGAGTTGAATTGATGATTGGAATAGAAGTGCATGTTCTGAATTTTTAGATTTTTTGGGCAAACCATGCTCTCGATCGCACGAGTTCGTGGGATCGAGCGCGGCCCCTTTTTTATTGAGGCAGAGACTTGCAAAAAATGGTGCGCTCGATCCTGGATTTTTGTCGGATCTAGCGCGGCACATATTATTTTCTCGGCAGAGAGTTTCAAAGTATGGTGCGCTCGATCCTGGACTTTTATAGGATCGAGCGCAGCACTGTTCATCAGAAAAATAAATTTTTTTTTTTGTTATTTATTTAATTTCTTATCTTTTGGCCTTTGATTGATTATCGATAGGACTAACTCTTGATTAGATGATTAGAATCGGGGTATCACACGAACACTTTAAATTTTTCTTCTATATTTGGCTTATCAGTTCTTGTTTCCAATAATTTTCTTTATACAAGAAATTTTATTATCTGCAAATTTCTTACTTTAAACTATTAGTAGCAATTAACCGAGTTTTGTAATCATCAAAACATAATATTTTTAAACTTTTTAATGCATTAAAAACATTAATCTCATAACACGAGATTTGTATGCGTTTAAAGCGTAACATATGCTTATATGTTGCATGAGTATGTGCTATATGTTTTACCATGTTTTACTGCTTTAGCACATGCATGTTTTTATACTGGACTGCATATGGTATGATGTGAGTCATGACAGTTTCCATCGGTGATGAGTTACTCCTTATGGATTCGTGTCTGGGGAGGCTCAGCCCCTGGTTTTGCTATCACTAGGAGCGACCACGACGGTGAAGTAGACTCTATAGTTGATACGGTGAATATATGAGTACCCCTGCGGAGTCGCTCTCTGACAAGGTGTTGTATATTCGGTGGCTCCCTGAGCAGACTGTTTTACCCATGATTTTAAAGTCATTTGCATGATGCATATTTTTTTATATATCATTGCTTTCGTAGTGAGCGTTGTCGCTCCCGCCCCTGTATTTTGGTGTTCTTGGGCTACTTTGTGGCGGGGTTAGGTTTGAGATTGGACTGTCCCGGTGGTTCTCAGCAGGGTTGAGACTGGTACCTGAGAGGAGGTAGTTGTTAGGGACTTTAATACCCTAAAACTTTCGATATGGTTGTAAGAGAGTATTTATACACTTTTTACTGTCGTCGGTTGTATTCTTTTGATTGGATTTGTTGTGTTTAAATTATCCGCTATTTACGCTTTAAATATTTTATGCATGCGCTGATAACTCTTATTAGGTAGTGGATCCGGGTAGGGTCTCTACAATGACTCTTAAATGCTCTGATCTTTTTTGCGTAAATATTGTAACTTAGCATGCACAACTCTTGATGAAAATATCTGGAGATTTGATGCTTTGTTCGAGATATATCTTTGCAGAAATGTAGTCGTTAAAGCAGTTAAGCATTTTGGTTGTCTTTCTAGAATGCGTGACTGGTCATAGGAATTCGAACTCCTTTAAGCAGTATAACTCTTTTTGAGCGGTTCAACTCGATTGAGCAGTCGAAATCCTTTGAGCCGTCTAACTCTTTTTGAGCAGTTGAGCTTCTTTGAGCAGTCGCGGTTGAATTTCTTTGACCTTTTTTTACAAAGAATAATAGTTCAAACTATAACAATGAGCAATTGTTTGTAATTACCAAAACTAAGACTCTTAACAAAAATATTTCAGAGCACCCAAAAATTCAATACCCTCGTAAATTCCATATACACTAGTACACCGAAGCACATGCATTGCATGTGCACAAAATATATTTTTATGCATTTGAATTTATTTATAAATTAGAATAATGGGAAAAGAGATAGTGGTAATTATAAATTAGGATAATGAGATAATGGGAAGAGGAGGTGGGAATCCCCTTAAAACGTTGTTATTTTAATTTTAATTAAATTCTTCAATCACGTTTATAAATCTCCACTATCCGGTGGTATTGCATTTAAAGACCCACTATCTGTTTTAAAATTTTAAAATTTTAAATCTCCACTATCCGGCGATTTTGCATTTAAAATCTCACTATCTATTTTAAAATTTTAAAATTTAAATCATGAAATTTTCGAGTTTGTCCCAAACAATAGTTGATTGAGTTAATGGTGGCATGAGTATTTTTAGATTTTCGTATTGTTACACTATGACACCAAAAATTGGTTTTTATAATGGACTCATGTTTTATAAAATAGTAAAGATTAGTTTGGCATTTTTTGGTGTTAGATGCCAATTACATGGATAATTGCATTATTTTGAAAGTAATAATAAATAAGTCCCCTTACCGATTGTATCAAAAATAATAAATATCCTCAGAAAGTTGGAATGAAGATGGGATGAAAAGGAACTTACTCAAGTCTTGTATATAAGAAGAGTTTATGCTAATTATATACATATATATATAATTTAATTTAATTGGGTTGACTTTAATTAGGACATTATTTATAGGTCCTCAAAAGTTGGTCTGGTAATTATAAAATTAATCGATTATTGAAGTCCAGTATCGTGAAAACTTAAAACTCATAACGTTGTTTTAACATTGCAATTAAAAAGGTGTTCTAAAAACTATCATGGCGTCAGGAGGTGAAGTGGCTTGGGTATGACAATGTGTGCATCGAATGTTTTTTGTCAAACTCATTGTAATTCTTGTCGCAAACTCTAATAATATAATATACCGAGATTCGAGGCAATTGTAATGCATGTATAACAGAATAAATAAAAAAACTGACAAAGATAAAGAACAAAGAAATATATGAAGCTAAAAGAAGTTGATAAACATTAACTTTAAATTAGTAGTTATCATTGGACAAAAATAAAATGATATGTTAAAATTAAATAATTATTAAATGATAAAAATAAAAGGGTTGGTCATACCAACATACAACCCCTCAACATTAAAAAAATAGAAATATATATATATATATATATATATATATATATATATATACACTAAATTAAGTTCTGTTTGAACATGACTTTAAAAAAAATTTAGTGTTTTATAAGTGTGAGAGTTTAAACCAATTTTTTTGTAAAATTTCCGTCAAAAAAAATTTTGTAAAATGTTTTGAAAATTATTTTTTAAGTGATTTCCAAGAAAAAAATTTAAAAAAAGAATTGTGAGGCGTTTGAAATGTTTTTAGAATGAAAAGTAATGATGAAAATTATAATAATATTTCTTTTGAAATGTTAAAATTTTTTATAGAATATTTTTTCAAACACATATTTATTTTAAAATAAAAATAAAATTTTAAACACACCTTTAAAAAAAGGTTTTATAAGTACTTGTACAATCATAATTTAAATTTGTAGTTTTTTAGTTATAACTTGAAATCGAATTATTCTGATCACTCAAACATAAAATAGGAGCACCAACTCTTCCCTAAATATTTAGTTACATCCACAAATAAATTCGTTTCAATGATCCAATTGCGGTAGAGGCCGGGGACCCGAGTATCGGGGTCTGTGAGAGCAAGTCAAGGGGAAGAAAGGCGAGAGGGTTAGGAGGCATTAATAGAAAGAAGGGAAGAGCCTTGGTCTCGATGGCCACATCAAAAAAATAAATAAAATTGTCAAAAAAATAAAGATAATGGACTAAATTTTAAATATAAAAATATAAAAAATCAAAATCGCAAATGACAAATATATCTAACTCAAAAAACAATTTTTCCAAATATATATGTGAAAATATATTTTTTGAATGCATGCATGCTCTAGCGTGTGTATATAGACAAAATGGAAACAGATTAATATATATCCCTTTTTGCAGAACTTTTACACGCGTATATGACACAAACATTGTCTTTTTTACGTTGGAATAAATTAAATAGCCAAATTATTGTCCTATATAATTAAAATTGGGTCCCATTTCTTTTGGGTTCAATGAAGCCGATAAGCATTGGACCAATCCACTTACTGTTGCTGACCCACGAACTGCCGTCCACTGGCCCTCACATTTACTGTTTGGATCAAGTGGTTCTCAGCATTAGCCACATAAGTTATTTCTCTTTATCTACAATCGAATATAGCTTGTCCATCTATCAAACACTACAACTCTAATTTACAAGTCTATAATATATCTATACATAATATATATATATATATATATATATGTATAGATATATGTATAGATATATAACAGTAGTTCTATCACTTATGTTTTACAACATTCTACACATATTCAATATTATAAAAAAAACAATTATATATATTCCCCTACAACAATAAATCCTATGTTATATTCATATTTTTTCTCCCGTGATTGTATAATATAGATTCAAATTATTAATACAAAATATATATATAAAAAAAAGAGATTGAAACGCCACCCCTGTTGTGACACTTCGATATTATTTCGAGGACCAAACATGTGCCAGAAAGGGGAGCAGGAGAAGAGGTGGGGAGAGCTTTATTTTTAATAATTATTTAAATTTGCTTTGTGTATATCTTTCTAATTCTGAAATTCAATTATTTATCAAGTAGCGATTCTTGTTTACTCGTCACATGCTTGTCATTTTCACTTAGGTATGATAAGTGCAATTTATGGCATTTTATTTTATATATTTAACTTAGATTTTTTGTTATTTATTAAATGACGATATTATGCTTAGGGCGGGGTGGTTTTTCGGTATACCGTATTAAAAATATTGGTATGAAAAAAATTTATTCCGATATCGATACCGAAATTCAGAAATTTTGGTATGAATAAAATTCATATTGGTACCGTATAGATACCGAAAAAAAATTCGATATACCAAAAAAATGTCTGTATATCAAAAAAATTTCGATATGATATGCTAATAACTTGGTATTTTTGTACGGTATGCTAGCCTTAATTTATGGGTTTTGGTTGTTGTTTTGTTGTTTGTAAATAATGAGGCAATAACGAGATTTTGTGGCTATTGGATATTATTGTGATTTTTTAGTGTTATGATATTTTAAAGGGAGTTGATATATATTTACACTCCACCTTATGATATCTACATTTCATTTCATGTATAAAATATATGTCCAATTTACTCACAAGTAGTGTGTAAATAACAAAAAATAAAGTGTAAATATCAACTCCCTATTTTAAAATCTCACAATAATATCCAATAATGGCATAAATGGCAAGGAAAGAAACCAAACATGAAAACATTATAAAAATGAAAGATTTCCCTAATAAAACTGAGAAAAATGAAAAAATAGATCGTTCCCTCAATAAATTTAAGATTGGGTGATGGCTGATGAGTTTGGGCGAAAATATGAATGTGAATTTCAATTCCTGCGGGTTTTTTTTTAGGTACAATTCCTGCGGTTTTGTGCATGAGTGTTCCTTCGCTTTATAATAATTAAAATATAATAATATTAATTAAAGAATTAATTACAATATGAAATATATAACAGTTTTGAAGGAGTATTTGCAATATATTGTGCTTTTGTAAAAGTGATTAATTTATATATTATAAAAAATTTAAGAAAAATCAAAAGTTGTAGTGTTTGAAAACAAATGTGAAAATTTAAAAAACAAAGTTGGGTAGTGTTTGATAAATAAGTGATTAGAGTGATTTAAACAATAACCTTCTTATTAAAATCACTTTTGGAGAATCATAATCACCACATGACTAGCTTTTGGATTTCAATTAAGTTAAGCATAAGCTAATACATAATCTAGGTTTAAGAAACATACAAAAATGATTTTTTTAAGTCAAAAGCTAACAATCACTTTTTTTTAGTGATTGCAAACACTCCCTTAATTAATTGAGGCCCACCTGGGGGTGATGCGCTTGTCACGTGCCCTCCTGCCTCTGGTTAGAGCCGGCCTTGGAATTCTTTCTTTGTTTTCCTAATTTATTGGTTTAAATTTATTGGTCATAAGCTGAATGATTTATATGTTCAGATTCGTTATTTGAGGGAGGGAATTTTAAACAGAACATAGAAAAATATATGTGTGACGCCTAAAATCCAATTTACTAAATTACATGCATTAATTTAATAAATATTATGAATAATATTTTTACGTTTAATTGATTTAAATTCTTTATTTGAAATTATGTGCTAATAAAATATTTCATTATTTGTTCAAATGATTTTATTTTACTAACTATTAAATTAATGTTTTTTTTAATTGTTTAAGTTTATCTGTCTAAATAATATTATTGTGCAATTTAAATTGTGTTAATATTTTAAAGGTTTTAGACTTGTTTATTCAAATCTTTCTTTTTATTTGTCCAATTTATTTTAAAGGTTTTTATTTCCACTTAAATTACCTTTAAACGTTAGTCTAGTTTGTTTAAATTATTTTAATCGCTCTACTTGTTATTTAAATATTTTATTCGTCGCCGTGATATCAGAATATTTTAAGTGTTTAATTCTTAGATTTTCATGCCTAAACCAGTCTTTAATATTTATGATTTTAATTATTTTAATTTCTGTGTTAATTGGTTAAATATCATATTATTTCTCGCGCATTAGAATTTATTTTTTTTAACTTTTGCAAAAATTAGCATTTTAATTCACGGGCTAGTAAAATCAATTTAATATTTTAAATTAGGATTTTTAATCTTTTATTTTTATTTAGTGCGATTTAATTTGTAGTCCTAATTGCTATATTGGTTTAGCACTTTTTAATAGTGTGTTGCTTTCATGAAAGTCATACATTCACATTTTTTTTAGGGTTTACCTATACTTGTACTTGAGCTCAAAGATCTAATCCTAGCCAGACACACATTCAAAACTCTCCCAAACCCACGCACACACACACAACAGCCGCAATACCCTGTTCTTCATGAAATCTGCTGGTTTCGATTCCCTTCGTCAATAAGCTATTCAATATTCATTTTCTTAATCGGAGAATCACTCCAAGCAAGCTGAACGAGCTGGTTCTTCCTTTTTAGCTCGGATTCAGCTCACATTTGGACTCCTAGCAGCTCACGGCCGCAACTCTTCAAGCTCTTGGGTTGTTCGAAACTTCTGTAGCTAAGGCAAGATTCATGGGTTTCTTGACCACCGAGTAGATTTATATGATGTGTGTTTGTTTTCCTTGCTTACATTTTGTGGGGACCCGGGTTGCTAATCTCATTTTAGAGCAATTAACGATTAATAAACAATTAATCGAACAATAAAAGAATATTCAAACCAAGAGCAAAAAATTATTTTTTTTAAAAAAAAAACTGAGCACCTCGCTCGATCGGGTAAATTCACCCGATCGAGCGGGCAAGAAAGTCCAGCTCTCGGGTCTGAATCCATATTGGTCTCGCTCGATCGGTGGAAATCACCCGATCGAGCGAGCCCAAAAACTCACTTCTCTGCTTTGGAAATTCACAGGCCGCGCTCGATCGGTGGAGTTCACCCGATCGAGCGGGCACCCTGTCCAGAAAAATAAAATGAATCTTGTTGTACAATGTGATTCCAAAACTTATACAACTTTCATATAAACTTCTAAACATGCTTCTAGCTAATTTACATGCATTCAAACTAATATCAAGTGATCTAGAATACATGAACTCTCAAGTATAAATCAATACTTGACAAAAACAACCTATACAAAGGTTCTTGCTTTCTAACATGTTTACCAAATAATAATTACATGTCATTTGCATAAAACCCAAATCACCACATGCTATCTCTCTTCTCAAGCTATCCAAGCCAACTCTAGGATGATCATGCCCCAACCTGATGCAATGCACACATACAAACAAAGCAACAGCCGGATAACTCTGGTGAGAATAAATCTCAGTATGAAAGACATGCATATACATTATTAAAGCATATGAAATCTATATGCCATAATAATCTGAAATCGTAAAACATGTAATAACATGTAAATAATAGAATCATCATCAATTCTTAAATTCTTGAAGCATAACTATTAATCTCAAGCAATAGCATATAAAGCATATCAAAACATTCATATCTTGAATGACAACATACTAGCATTTATAACTGCATATTCTAAACCATAGAAATCTCTAGGTTAATGCATAAATGCAATGCATGTGCCAAGGAATAGGCTATCAAATCTGATACCAATAAGCTTAGTTCTTGGGATCCCGGGGAATAAAATCTTTAACTAACCACCGACTCTCCCAATCGAGGTGGTGTTAAATATCTTAATTCCCCTGACTTTGGTGCAACTATAGTGAGTCATCTAGCTCTGGATATAAATCTATATTCCGTGCCATGAGTCATTTGACTCTGGAAGTAAATCTACATTCCATGCCACTCACTACAGTTCTCCAAACGTCATATGCACTCTAGGCCATTCTGCCCTCTGTGCTACTCAAGGTAGGGTTCAAGATGAATGCAACATAATCTGTATGCATTAATCAAATAAATACTGATAAACATCTTGAACACATAAGTCAATATTCATAGCAACAAAAACAAGTAAATCACATAAGAGCACTTAAACAACTAAGTATGTGATTTCAGGATAACTCGAAAACCACCACGTTCTCGAGTTGTTCTACCTGGCAAGAATAATGTCAACTCATACCTTTCATCGCAATTCAAATATCTTGAATCTGTTGCCAATGCTGATCATCTCAAAGCTAGCCAAATCGGTCATACAATGCTGCTCATTTCAATCAGTGCTACTTGAAGGTATTCTTGATTCAACTTCAAACACTTCAAGTCATTCGAACTCGAACTCGTCGATTCAACTTCGATAATCTTCAATTCAAATCTGAAATGGTTTATAACATAGCTAAACATCAATGTCCAATCTGAATCGATGTTTCTTTAAAGCTTATATAGTTCAAATCTTGCTAATACAATCGGAATTCAAACCGACGTCGCAACTATTCGAGTCCGATAAATCTTTAGATTAAAATATCATTATATCTTCATTCTCAACATAATCACATATTCAATTCATCTACAATAAGCTTGAAGATGAGCTCTAGACATTTAGAATGCATAGCAATTCAAAATCTTGAACCGACGGCGTAACGGTACGATTTCGAAAATCTCAAAGGCTTTAACATCAATATGATCATCAACTTAATAATATAACATCATCAATTCTTCAGCTGAATTTTCGAAATATGCAGCCCCTAAAATCAGATTTCTGAAAATTCGAACAATAATCGAAATCATGTTCAAACGACGATCTTTTCTCGATCCGTCTTAGATATGCTATCGTCGTATATGCTAGAACATGTTTATACAATCAAATCTTAATTCTAACAACAACTTAAAATTCAAACATGGTATAACTTCATAAAACTTACGTCAAAAAGTAGCACTCGGAGCTGTGATCGCAAATATATGTTCAATCGAATCTACCGAGCGGATTGATTTTTACGGAAGCTTGAAACATGAAAAATGGTTGAAACCCCTTCTCTCCCTCCTTCTCGGTTCTTGGCTGGGAATTCTGATGAATTTTCTTCCCTTTACACGTTTTTAATGACCAAGTTGCAAGGGAATTGCATTTTGATCCCTGAACTTTGGCCTAATTGCAATTCAGTCCCCGGACAAGCGATTTAATTCAATTTCAATTCTAAATAATTTAAGAATATTAGAATTTAATTCTAAACTCTAAATATTCTCAAATTAAATATTCTCGAATTAAAATTAAATCATTTCAGACCTTATCGCATTTTAGTCCTTGAACTATTCAATATTTGCAAATGGCCCTTACTCGGATTTCATCCTCAAATTCAATCCTTGATATTTATACTCTTGGAATTAAATCTTAAATTCCATAAATATCAATTCACATATTTTTAATATTTTAATTTAAGAATTCCGGATATTAAAATCTTAAAATCTGAAAATCCTCAAATTAAATATTTCTGACCCGAATTGAAATTTCTAATTTCTTAACTTCTTCAAATAAATATTTTTCTCATATTCGGAATTTACATCTTAAATCCCGTAATTAAGAACTTAATATTTTTGGGCCTTACAATTCCTCCCCTCTAAGGAATGATTTCGTCCTCGAAATTGCATCCGGTCTTATTGCTGATTCTCGTAAGCTGTATAGTTAACTGAAGTAATACTGACTTCAATTCTCTGAGCTTTCGCTATCTATTCTGATATCTTCTCTTCTATCGTATCTTAATCTTCTTTCTGATTGCTTCTGCACAACATATAATCACTGAGTCAACTTATATCTAAGTTGCTCTTTCTCGTGATCTAACTCTGCATCAGTTAGTCAGCTTTTCTTAAACTATAATCTGTTTCAATTTCCTCTGAATTGAATGCACATACATATTCTAGCTGATATTCTTCAGCCAATGCATATGGATAACAATTCATCTATCGGACAATTCGAGTATTAATCCATAAGCTAGATCATATACTCATAATTTTGGAAATCTCTTTCCGAACCGAAGGGAAAGAACTTCTTGATCGATCATTCTGTTCAGGCTTCAAAATCTATATCTGTTGCTCATTTTCTAGCTTTGTCACTGCCATTTTGTTCTTATTCTGTTCAAAGCAATCTTCACATTCTCTATATTTTCTTGACTCATATCTGGTCTCATAGCTGAAAAGATCGTTCAATAGAAAGACAATTCTGTATTTATGATCAATCAATCATCAAAATACTGTCTTGATCTTTATCTAATAGCTATCACAGGAATCATAGTACTCACGTGGCAAATAATCAATCAACTAGTACCGAATCTAGTACTATAGTTCTGAGCATATCCTCGGAAATCTGGATAATCACATCTGATAGTCCACTAATCAGAGGATGGTATACTGAAATCTCATACAACCAAACACTCAGAACATCTGACAATCATTGTCACAATCTAGAAGAAAAATCTAAAGTCTCTATATTGACAATCGATTTCAATAATTCATGTAATCTGATCATCTTGCTACATGCATAACGATTATCGCTTTATGTTTGTATCTTATCTAATCAAACATATTCTTGAATCTGTCGAAATCTACTATACTCTAAATCGCAAAATCATGACGATTCAAGTAGATTCAAACTAAAGTCGTTCACAAAGTTGATCTGTTTTCAACTCTTATGTAACTAATCTGTTACATAAACTATTTGCGTTCTTCTTTTCTGCTTCTTTTACTGGAATTTTAGTACTGGTACTGTCAATTCTATCGTATCTGTTTTCAGTTCTTCTTCCAATACTACTTTCCAAGTACTGACTACGTGTAAGTCATACATGTTTAGACAACTGAATGGATATTAAATCTGTTGTCATATACCTCTTTCAGAATCTGATATTCCATATCTAGAATATCTAGCATAATCAAATGATTATTCACCGCAAAAATTCATTTGTTCTGCTCTGTTGTCTTATCTCATATCTTAATCTAGCGTTCTCAATCAATATTCTATTGCTTGATCTAAGATCAATGTTGCTTTCATTTTTCCAAACCAATCGAGTTTAGCTTGGATCGCAACAATTCTGATCGTTTAAGTATCTGTCAAGCATAAACATTCAACAAGTACAGATCTGTACCCAATAAATCCATCAATTATCTAAAACCCATAAATCTTGCTTCTAGTCTGAATTTGAATTTCTATCAGTTACGAGCCAAATACATCAAGATACACTGAATAAACACATCAAATAATCAATAATTCTCAAATTTCAAATCAAAGGAACTCGCTCAAGGAAATGTCAGTCAAAATCAAATATTCTGAATGACAGCGAGTGAATCAAAGTAGACTCTAGCAAAGAATAAGAGTCAATCAACATCAATCGAGGTCAAATAACACAACCTCTGAATCGATATCATGAAATTCAAGAATCATGATTTCTATGATGTAATAGCTTCAGCAAAATTGAAGAAAAAGCTCCACTGTAACTGATTTTTCTTATTCTCTATTGATATGAGTTCATTTATTAATTCTTAATTCTCAGCTGACAATAGTCGAATATAATCTTTTCGACTTAACTTATTGTCATAGAATTAATCATCATTTCGGTACTACATAACTCTTTTCTACGCAATCTGCTAGCTATTTCTGAAGTTCTTCAGTTTAAGTAATTCTCTTCTATACAAGTTGTCATAATACCATTGTACTAGACACCACTCTATATAGAACTGCATTCATGTCGTAGAAAGGTCGAAATATGTCATTGAACTATTTCTGTACATTCTAACCACTGACATAGCTGTCAATTCTAGGTTACTTCTGTACTAGTTCAATATATCGACTAGACTTCTACTGTCATTCTTCCACGGTCAAACGTAATATAACCAGTACCGAAATAACAAAATCTACTTTCTGAAACTCATATCATAAATTGCTAGTCATGTCTATTTCTTTATCAGTGCACGGATTCAATCAACTGGTAACTGGTACTCAGATATTGCATTAATATCTATAATGCATTCTAGCTTAATATCTCACGGCTGATATCAGCACATTCAATCTTATTTCCTCAATTTTGTATTTCATCTTCTATGACTAATCTTACAAATGTATTCCATCTACTCAAAGGCAAAATTTTAGCAAATACGATGAATACAGGCTCATTAGATACAGATTATAGCATAACAAATCACTGATCTATGAATGTATGTTATGCAATCAATATACAAGCGGTTAACTAGAATTAACTCACTTACCTGTAATCTTCTTATCTGATACAACTTGAGCCTTCTTTTCTGTACTTGCTTATTGCCTATGACATTATCTGTCATTTATATTTTCTCTTGATCAGTTTCAGCCGGGGGAATTATGCTTATATGTCTTCATCTGCTGGCGTTTAGGCTGAATCAATCTTTGCTGTTGTTGTCACTATCTCTTGCTTCATAGCTATACTGCTATGAAAGTTGTAGTGGAGGTGATGATCATAGGTTTTCACAATTATAGAGGCGTGAATAAAAATTCAACTCTACCTCGTACTACCGGTTCGTGATTTCGTTCTTCTATTCCTGGCTTGAAGTCAACTTATGCTTCTATTCTGCAAAGTCTACTGTTCTATCTTCTTTAGCATATACGAAAAGAAACAATTCTGTTTACTTACCTGCCAAACAATTTCAGTACTTCTTCTGGCAACTTTACCAATTTCTTGCTAAGTCCCGAAGTTGATATAAAATCAAGCTGAATCTAAGTTCATCTGAATATTCTTCTCTTGAACAACTGATCCAGCTCTTCAAATCAACCCCTTTCTAGACATAGCATATTCTGTATCTTTTTGAGTTGATGATTCATAGCTTTGGAGTTGTTCAACTAACATACACCTCATTGCAATCGGCTCAAAAACTTACCTCAACATTGTTTTGTTTTATCTGCGGTTCTGTTCTGTCTGAGGTTCTCATGTTCTCTGCATAATCTGTCTTATTCACTAACAGAAGCAATATATATATGGCAGAGATTATAAAATACAATGTCAGTATAACATACATATAATCTCATGCTTCTGAATAGAACACATTCTTGCAAATTCTCATGCTTTTTCACATGATTCTAGCTAATTTACATGCATTCAAACTAATATCAAGTGATCTAGAATACATGAACTCTCAAGTTTAAATCAATACTTGACAAAAACAACCTATACAAAGGTTCTTGCTTTCTAACATGTTTACCAAATAATAATTACATGCCATCTGCTTAAAACCCGAATCACCACATGCTATCTCTCTTCTCAAGCTATCCAAGCCAACTATAGCATGATCATGCCCCAACCTGATGCAATGCACACATACAAACAAAGCAACAGCCGGATAACTCCGGTGAGAATAAATCTCAGTATGAAAGACATGCATATACATCATTAAAGCATATGAAATCTATATGCCATAATAATCTGAAATCGTAAAACATGTAATAACATGTAAATAATAGAATCATCATCAATTCTTAAATTCTTGAAGCATAACTATTAATCTCAAGCAATAGCATATAAAGCATATCAAAACATTCATATCTTGAATGACAACATACTAGCATTTATAACTGCATATTCTAAACCATAGAAATCTCTAAGTTAATGCATAAATGCAATGCATGTGCCAAGGAAATAGGCTATCAAATCTGATACCAATAAGCTTAGTTCTTGGGATCCCGGGGAATAAAATATTTAACTAACCACCGACTCTCCCAATCGAGGTGGTGTTAAATATCTTAATTTCCCTGACTTTGGTGCAACTATAGTGAGTCATCTAGCTCTGGATATAAATCTATATTCCGTGCCATGAGTCATTTGACTCTGGAAGTAAATCTGCATTCCATGCCACTCACTACAGTTCTCCAAACGTCATATGCACTCTAGGCCATTCTGCCCTCTGTGCTACTCAAGGTAGGGTTCAAGATGAATGCAACATAATCTGTATGCATTAATCAAATAAATACTGATAAACATCTTAACACATAAGTCAATATTCATAGCAACAAAAGCAAGTAAATCACATAAGAGCACTTAAACAACTAATTATGTGATTTCAGGATAACTCGAAAACCACCACGTTCTCGAGTTGTTCTACCTGGCAAGAATAATGTCAACTCATACCTTTCATCGCAATTCAAATATCTTGAATCTGTTGCCAATGCTGATCATCTCAAAGCTAGACAAATCGGTCATACAATGCTGCTCATTTCAATCAGTGCTACTTGAAGGTATTCTTGATTCAACTTCAAACACTTCAAGTCATTCGAACTCGAACTCGTCGATTCAACTTCGATAATCTTCAATTCAAATCTGAAATGGTTTATAACATAGCTAAACATCAATGTCCAATCTGAATCGATGTTTCTTTAAAGCTTATATAGTTCAAATCTTGCTAATACAATCGGAATTCAAACCGACGTCGCAACTATTCGAGTCCGATAAATCTTTCGATTCAAATATCATTATATCTTCATTCTCAACATAATCACATATTCAATTTATCTACAATAAGCTTGAAGATGAGCTCTAGACATTTAGAATGCATAGCAATTCAAAATCTTGAACCGACGGCGTAACGGTACGATTTCGGAAATCCCAAAGGCTTTAACATCAATATGATCATCAACTTAATAATATAACGTCATCAATTCTTCAGATGAATTTTCGAAATATGCAGCCCCTAAAATCAGATTTCTGAAAATTCGTACAAAAATCGAAATCATGTTCAAACGACGATCTTTTCTCGATCCGTCTTAGATATGCTATCGTCGTATATGCTAGAACATGTTTATACAATCAAATCTTAATTCTAACAACAACATAAAATTCAAACATGGTAGAACTTCATAAAACTTACGTCAAAACGTAGCACTCGGAGCTGTGATCACAAATATATGTTCAATCGGAAATTCTACCGGGCGGATTGATTTTTACGGAAGTTTGAAACATGAAAAATGGTTGAAACCCCTTCTCTCCCTCCTCCTCGGTTCTTGGCTGGGAATTCTGATGAATTTTCTTCCCTTTACACGTTTTTAATGACCAAGTTGCAAGGGAATTGCATTTTGGTCCCTGAACTTTGGCCTAATTCCAATTCAGTCCCCGGACAAACGATTTAATTCAATTTCAATCCTAAATAATTTAAGAATATTAGAATTTAATTCTAAACTCTAAATATTCTCAAATTAAATATTCTTGAATTAAAATTAAATCATTTCGGACCTTATCGCATTTTAGTCCTTGAACTATTCAATATTTGCAAATGGCCCTTACTCGGATTTCATCCTCAAATTCAATCCTTGATATTTATACTCTTGGAATTACATCTTAAATTCCATAAATATCAATTCACATATTTTTAATATTTTAATTTAAGAATTCCGGATATTAAAATCTTAAAATCCGAAAATCCTCAAATTAAATATTTCTGACCCGAAATTGAAATTTCTAATTTCTTAACTTCTTCAAATAAATATTTTTCTCATATTCGGAATTTACATCTTAAATCCCGTAATTAAGAACTTAATATTTTCGGGCCTTACACAATTCGATTTCGTTGGATTTAGGGAGCAGCTCGAAATCTTTTCATTTTTTTGTTTCCTGATTTCTGTTGGCTCTTTCGAGCCCTATTCTTCTATTCTTGGATGAGACATTTGAGTTTTAGTTTAATTTAGACGTATTTTAAGTGCTTTTGATCATTATATGTTGTTTATCCTGTGTGTGTGCATTCCCTTAGTTTTGAAATTCTTGCATTGCCCTGTTCAAAGGATTCTCTGCCCAGATTTTTATTACTTTCACGATCATAGCTTGTTGGTTCGGTTACGTTCCAGTTCTTCTTCATAGCTTGTTGATTGGATTTGTCCAGAATTTTCCTTAGCACTGTGGTTCGAATTTTCTCCAGTGTTCTTCATGCCTTGTTTGTTCGAAAATTTCAGATTTTTACCTTGGCTTGTGCGGTTGAAATTTTAGAGTTTTTCATGGCATGTTGGTTCGAACACATTCTAGATTATTTCCTTAGCATGTTGATTCTATTGTCCATAATTCTTCATAGCATGATGTGCTCGAATTTTCAGAATTCTTGTTGGCTTATGGTTCGATTGAAATTTCCAGATTTTATACATGTTTTGGTTCGAACACTTGGTGTTTGTTGTGTTGATTTGGATGGTGATTTAGAGCTACCATGAATGATATGTAGTTCACATGGTAGCGACTATGATGACTTGGAAGTTAGTTTGTGGATTGGGGTTGAGGCATTTTGAATTTGATGATGGTGGGCTCGGTTTTGGATGAGTGTAGGGGCTGCCATTTTGGAGCTGAGTTCAAGCAGGTCAAAGGCGGTTTTTTTTTTAGTTTTTGGAAATGTGTCTAAGTATTGGTCTTGGTCCTAATTTATTGGTTTGAAACTTGGGAGTTAAATGGTTAAGTTTTGGGAAAGGTAATGAGCTAGGACTTGTGCAGATTTTTCTCTAAGTATTGGGGCTGTCCAGAAATGTATATCTAAGGCAGGGTTAAAATCATAATTTTGATAAGGTCTCGGGTCTGGAACATTCCCTAGATGTTGGGAATATTTTGGTTCAAGTGGGATTTAATTCGGTTAAGTTTTGGTCGAGTTATAGATTTTTAATTGATTAGGTGCGGAATTTTTGAAGCAAAACAGGGCTGCTGCCCGAAATTGTGTTTTTTTGTAAAATGATTGCTTAGAAAATAAATTCAGAGGATGATTTCCTTACTTAGTTCCTAGTGTCATGGATTCGTGGTTTCAAGCAAAATCCTTTTTGATTAAGAATCGAGCGAGTTACAAATTTTACGGGCGAACCGCTCCAATTTGTCTTAAGCGCTGCACTATGGTTTAGTTTTTCCATCCTTTGGTTTGTCTCCTAAATCATATCCCGATCATCCATGTGTGAGTCATATTCATGATTATCGATTAATATTTACATGTACGTCATATTTACATATGCATGCTAAGTCCATATTCAAGTATGAAAGAAAATATTTTTAGGAATGAAGTGAGATGATTGTGACTATAGAAAGTATGGGTTTGGACGGGCTGGGAGACGTTCTGGCTTCCCTTACCAAATTTATGGGTTTGGACGGGCCGGGAGAAATCCTAGCTTCCCTTACCAAGTATGGGTTTGGACGGGCCGGGAGAAATCCTAGCTTCCCTTACCAAGTATGGGCAAGACGGGTTGGGAGAAATCCTGACTTCCTTGCGGCATAGTGCACTGCAGCCATGATCATGATCGAATCACAGAGTCACAATCCAAGGATCTAAGTTCAATATTTATGACTATGTTCAGATCAATTTATTCAGTTATTTATGATTGACTTAGCCATGCATATGTTTCATTCATGTTCACTCCATTTATTTAGAAGCCATTTATTTAAGATAAGGGCACAAAGTATTTTTATTATCAAGCTATTTTTATTATGCGTGTGCTTGTATTTACGTAGTACTCGTTATCCCCCCCCCCCCATATTCTTGCTGAGTCTTTTAGACTCACTACACTTATTGTTTTTAGGTGAGAAATTTATCAAAGAGACTGAGGGGCAGGACTATCGAGCGGACTGCGATGCGGGCACGACACATCCCTCCGACCTATGCCAAACTTCCGCAATAGTAGTTCAAGTTTTAATGCTTTAAAGACTCTTAGCTTATTAGTTGGACCAATTTAATGAAAAGACTCATATAATTATTTGTGAGCATGTAAATATCATATTATTACGATTTATGGATGTTTGAATGTCGTAAATCTTTCTTGGGTTCTCGATCTAGTTTATTTAGTATCGTCGGTTGAATTTTTTATTTAATTTTTTTTAAATTGCTGTCTGCGTCAGGTGGGTTGTGATTTAAATAGTTAGGTCATGCCGAAATTTTTTGAAAAACCGCATTTTATTTAATTATGATTTAAAGTAGAGGTTAGGATCGTTTCAGTTGGTATCAAAGCATGGTTCTGGTTTGGGTTGTGCCTACTGCCGATTGCAAGAAACTCGAGAAATCTCGCCTCAAAGTCTGTAAGTTTTAATGAATTTTATATGGTAGTCGTTATTCATTTATTACTTTAAATGATTTGATGTCACAATCTTTTTTGAATATTTTCAAACTAGATGTTTAATTTGTTTAAAATTGTAACTCAGTGTTTTTATTGTTAAAACATTCTTTTAGTAGTTTAAAGTGTGCTATTTGACCGTTTATTTTTATAGCATGCGATTTTAAGTTAAACGGAGTTGGTGCACCAATATTCCTTTAGTTTTAGAAAATATGTGACATGTTGTTTGAGTTATTAGGTAGTACTAATAATTTTGATGAGTTTGTCGGAGGTTGCTGGAAAAAAAATAATAAACTTGCGTATTAGAAGATATTAATTGATATGTCCTTATTGTAATTTATTCTCTTATGGATGTAATTTAGTCGGATAAAACTAAGTGAATAGTTTTCTTAGAAATTGATAGAGGTATGTTTGTCAGTTAAGTTAGTGAATCGAAACTCGTGTGAAAACTTGGGTTACGAACTTGATTTTATATTATTATGGATAGTTTAAGTTTTCTTTGTTTATTTGGGCAAGTATGATTTTTGGGAATAGTGAGTCGGTTACTATGAGCCTTTCATTTTGTGAACTATTATTCCGATCATTATTTCCTTATTCTTCAATTGTGCTTGTATCCATTGCAACATATATTTTTGAGTATCTGAAATTTCTTTGCACATCCTTTATTCACTTATGAATTCGTATGACATCAATCAACGTTGTATTCTGCTATTTTAACTTTGGTTAAACTTCTTAATAAAATCTTGTTTATATTTCACACTTCTTGAAATTTTCTTCGGTTCTAGAGCAACATGTTGATGTGAGTAAGATTCACCTCGACTTTATTTTTGTGATCTACTTATGTTGTTGTTGACATCTGAACATGCTTTAGGACCGTTGTTTTCCCTGATTATTGACTTGTGCGGACTTCTCTCGATTGAAGTCATATCGATTGTTTTAATTTTGCTTTGATTGTTTGAGAATCATTTCATTACCCATTGATGCATGAATGATTACGAGATCTGGATCTTGTTGGCCCATGATCATTATTAATGTAGCGTCCATTATTATTTATTCATCCCTAGAATTGAATTATGAGTGAGTTGTTTTCACTTATCTAGATTTTTATTTGCAGCTCGTTTGTTTGTAATGCTTGCAATATTTCATTTCATATTAAGCAACATTACTTGTATGCCTGTTCTTTTCATGATCCATCATGATGAGGATTTGGGTGGATCATAAATTTTAATTATTATTTCAAAATCATGTGTAGAGAATTGGCTCGTAGCCGCTTAGTAAGCGTTTAGACTGTTGGAATTTAGCATTTATACTAGATAAAATCCTAAGTTATTGTTGTGATCCTAGGAGTGGCGACTAACAATTGTATCTAGTTCTAGCAAGTAGACTGCTAGGTAGTAAATTAGTTGAATGAGTGTTTCATTTCAAATAGGATTGTTAAGAGTAAACAGGTGATTTTGGTGAGCTGAATGGGTGAACAGTTGCGAGATAGGAAATAGAGCTGTCCCTAGAATATTTTTGAGTACTTCATATTTGTATTCTAAGATTTTGTGATTGTCGACTGGTAAGACTAACGCACCAATTATGGGTACAGAATGATGAATAGAATATTCAGGTAGTTTTCTGGATAAGTTGTACATTTAGCCATTGACGAAATACTAAGGTACTGGAGGATCAATTAGAAAGCATTTTCGATCAGGTTACAAACTCTTCGAGGTGTACAATTGTATACTAAGTTCTTAAAATATGAATTCAGATTGTATATATAATAATTTGGGAATTTTTGGATTTTCAAACTTGCTGTCAAGTTGAACTAGAGATTTGAGATATGTCTTCAGGCGATACGTAGGAATTGTTTGGTACTTAGAGGCCATCTAATCCAATAAGCAGAGAATAGCTCGTAGTATATTTTGACTTGAAGTGTAATTATGGATTTCTTAGTCGTTGCGTCTGGGATAGAAGAGGTGGATAAATTTATTGGGAAATTTTAATTAAGAGTTGAACTTGCGGTATAATCAAAGACGGTATAGATGAACACATAAATTGGTGAATGGATATTTGGGATCTGTCTAGTCACCTATTTGCATTCTATATTTTATCGGATAATATCTTGGAACCGAACAACATGTTATGGGTATATTTTCTTATCAAGGATTAGATTAGATATATTTATCGAAATGGGTCAGATTCATATCATATCTTGAGGCCTAACGAGATAGAATTGTATAGTCCCTTAGCTGTCCTATTTAGAAGAATTTAGATTATAGTCGCTAACTAATTTGAGGACTTGTGAATTCCTTAGGAGCTCGAGTTGTATATTATATGAGTAAAGTTTAATTAGTAAATAGACGTTAAGCATAGCCTCGTTGTTAGAAAGTTTTTAAGATATGGTCGAGGTCGACATAAACTATTTATTGGTTAATATGGGCTCTATTGCTTGGAATCCCGACGTAGGATATAAGGTTAGCAAAATATAGATTGTGCAATAACATAAAGATCTAAGAATTTGTAGGTTGTAGAACTTATCAGTTGCGGTAAGAGGACGTTTTTAGTCTGTAAATTTAAGATCGAAAGTAAATTGAGTGATATAATAGAGGATAAGACCACTTGAAAAGATGTAAGAATTGTAAATTTAATATTGCAATAAGAGTTAGTCAGTTTCTTGACGATATAGATAGCAGTAAGAATCAGAGCGCGCAGCGAAAGCTAACCCGGACCAACTAACGTGGGCGCAAAGTTGGAAATTTAGCATTGATCTGGTCTAAGGTATTCGAACCTAGTTAGTAAGTTTCGAATTTCGAGGACGAAATTCCATTTAAGTGGGGAAGGAATTGTGACGCCTAAAATCCAATTTACTAAATTACATGCATTAATTTAATAAATATTATGAATAATATTTTTACGTTTAATTGATTTAAATTCTTTATTTGAAATTATGTGCTAATAAAATATTTTATTATTGTTCAAATGATTTTATTTTACTAACTATTAAATTAATATTTTTTTTAATTGTTTAAGTTTATCTGTCTAAATAATTTTATTGTGCAATTTAAATTGTGTTAATATTTTAAAGGTTTTAGACTTGTTTATTCAAATCTTTCTTTTTATTTGTCCAATTTATTTTAAAGGTTTTTATTTCCACTTAAATTACCTTTAAACGTTAGTCTAGTTTGTTTAAATTATTTTAATCGCTCTACTTGTTATTTAAATATTTTACTCATCGCAGTGACATCAAAATATTTTAAGTGTTTAATTCTTAGATTTTCATGCCTAAATCAGTCTTTAATATTTATGATTTTAATTATTTTAGTTTCTGTGTTAATTGGCTAAATATTATATTATTTCCCGCGCATTAGAATTTATTATTTTTAACTTTTGCGAAAATTAGCATTTTAATTCACGGGCTAGTAAAATCAATTTAATATTTTAAATTAGGATTTTTAATCTTTTATTTTTATTTAGTGCGATTTAATTTGTAGTCCTAAGTGCTATATTTGTTTAGCACTTTTTAATAGTGTGTTGCTTTCATGAAATTCATACATTCACATTTTTTTAGGGTTTACCTATACTTGTACTTGAGCTCAAAGATCTAATCCTAGCCAGACACACACTCAAAACTCACCCAAACCCACGCACACACAGACAACAGCCGCAATACCCTGTTCTTCATGGAATCTGCTGGTTTCGATTCCCTTCTTCAATAAGCTATTCAATATTCATTTTCTTAATCGGAGAATCACTCCAAGCAAGCTGAACGATCTGGTTCTTCTTTTTTAGCTCGGATTCAGCTCACATTTGGACTCCTAGCAGCTCACGGCCGCAACTCTTCAAGCTCTTGGGTTGTTCGAAACTTCTGTAGCTAAGGCAAGATTCATGGGTTTCTTGACCACCGAGTAGATTTATACGATGTGTGTTTGTTTTCCTTTCTTACATTTCGATTTCGTTGGATTTAAGGATCAGCTCGAAATCTTTTCATTTTTTTTTTGTTTCCTGATTTCTGTTGGCTCGTTCGAGCCCTATTCTTCAATTCTTGGATGAGCCATTCTAGTTTTAGTTTCATTTAGACGTATTTTAAGTGCTTGTGATCGTTATACGTTGTTTATCATTTGTGTGTGCATTCCCTTAGTTTTGAAATTCTTGCATTGCCCTGTTCGAAGGATTCTCTGCCCAGATTTTTATTCCTTTCACGATCATAGCTTGTTGGTTCGGTTACGTTCCAGTTTTTCTTCATAGCTTGTTGATTCGATTTGTCCAGAATTTTCCTTAGCATTGTGGTTTGAATTTTCTTCAGTGTTCTTCATGCCTTGCTTGTTCGAAAATTTTAGATTTTTACCTTGGCTTGTGCGGTTGAAATTTTAGAGTTTTTCATGGCATGTTGGTTCGAACACATTCTAGATTATTTCCTTAGCATGTTGATTCTATTGTCCATAATTCTTCATAGCATGATGTGCTCGAATTTTCAGAATTCTTGTTGGCTTATGGTTCGATTGAAATTTCCAGATTTTATACATGTTTTGGTTCGAACACTTGGTGTTTGTTGTGTTGATTTAGATGGTGATTTAGAGCTACCATGGATGATATGTAGTTCACATGGTAGCGACTATGATGACTTGGAAGTTAGTTTGTAGATTGGGGTTGAGGCATTTTGAATTTGATGATGGTGGGCTCGGTTTTGGATGAGTGTAGGGGCTGCCATTTTGGAGCTGAGTTCAAGCAGGTCAAAGGCGGTTTTTTTTTAGTTGTTGGAAATGTGTCTAAGTATTGGTCTTGGTCCTAATTTATTGGTTTGGAACTTGGGAGTTAAATGGTTAAGTTTTGGGAAAGGTAATGAGCTAGGACTTGTGCAGATTTTTCTCTAAGTGTTGGGGCTGTCCGGAAATGTATATCTAAGGCGGGGTTAAAATCATAATTTTGATAAGGGCTCGGGTTTGGAACTTTTCCAAGATGTTGGGAATATTTTGGTTCAAGTGGGATTTAATTCGGTTAAGTTTTGGTCGAGTTATAGATTTTTAATTGATTAGGTGCAGAATTTTTGAAGCAAAACAGGGCTCCTGCCCGGAATTGTGTTTTTTGTAAAATGATTGCTTAGAAAATAAATTCGGAAGATGATTTCTCTACTTAGTTATAAGTGTCATGGAGTCGGGGTTTCAAGCGGAATCCTTTTTGATTAAGAATCGAGCGAGTTACAAATTTTACGGGCGAACCGCTCCAATTTGTCTTAAGCGCTACACTATGGTTTAGTTTTTCCATCCTTTGGTTTGTCTCCTAAATCACCATCCCGATCATCCATGTGTGAGTCATATGCATGATTATCGATTAATATTTACATGTACGTCATATTTACATATGCATGCTAAGTCCATATTCAAGTATGAAAGAAAATATTTTTAGGAACGAAGTGAGATGATTGTGAATATAGAAAGTATGGGTTTGGACGGGCTGGGAGACTTTCGGGCTTCTCTTACCAAATTTATGGGTTTGGACGGGCCGGGAGAAATCCTAGCTTCCCTTACCAAGTATGGGTTTGGACGGGCCAGGAGAAATCCTAGCTTTTCTTACCAAGTATGGGCAAGACGGGTTGGGAGAAATCCTGACTTCCTTGCGGCATAGTGCACTGCAGCCATGATCATGATCGAATCACAGAGTCACAATCCAAGGATCTAAGTTCAATATTTATGACTATGTTCAGATCAGTTTATTCAGTTATTTATGATTGACTTAGCTATGCATATGTTTCATTCATGTTCACTCCATTTATTTAGAAGTCATTTATTTAAGATAAGGGCACAAAGTATTTTTATTATCAAGCTATTTTTATTATGCGTGTGCTTGTATTTACGTAGTACTCGTTATTCCCCCCCCTCCCCCCCAATATTCTTGCTGAGTCTTTTAGACTCACTACACTTATTGTTTTCAGGTGAGAAATTTATCAAAGAGACTGAGGGGCAGGACTATCGAGCGGACTGCGATGCGGGCATGACACATCCCTCCGACCTATGCCAGACTTCCGCAATAGTAGTTCAAGTTTTAATGCTTTAAAGACTCTTAGCTTATTAGTTGGACCAATTTAATGAAAAGACTCATATAAATATTTGTGGGCATGTAAATATCAGATTATTACGATTTATGGATGTTTGAATGTCGTAAATCTTTCTTGGGTTCTCGTTCTTTCTTTTCTCGATCTAGTTTATTTAGTATCGTCAGTTGTATTTTTTTTATTTATTTTTTTCTAATTGTTGTCTGCATCAGGTGGGTTGTGATTTAAATAGTTAGGTCATGCCAAAATTTTTTGAAAATCGCATTTTATTTAGTTATGATTTAAAGTAGAGGTTAGGGTCGTTTCAATATCGTTAGTGATTATAGTTTTAAAATGTATATAATTTCATTGAAACCTCGTAAAGTTTTGTGTTCAAATGATTTAATATTAGTTTTATTAATAATTTTGCGGTCTATATTAAATAATTAAAATTTGTTCATCATTGGAAAAAGAGAATAGATAATTATTTAACTCGTGGTTCATATATTACAAGAATTTTCAATTTGCATTGAAAGGAATTCCTCGATATCTTTCCATGTTTTGAAATATTATAATAATGTATTTTGTCTTTCTAGGATTGATAGTTAATATTATGTTTCTTATCTATATGTTTGATATATTTTAAAGTAGGAATTGTTTTGATTTGAATTGAGATAATATAATATTCCTATATTTAAAATATTTTTGATTGGGTTAATTATATTACAAGATATTATCACTTATTCAACTTTTATATCTATATCTTAATTTAAATTACTTACCTTATCTATGTAGATTTCTCACGCTTAAAAGTAAGCAGACCGAGAAGCAGATTGACGTGCAAAACGTAGAGTGCAGAATACAGAGCGAGAAAAGAGAGAGTGCACAAGAGAGAACTTTTACGTAGAAAATTCAGAGACGCATTCACGAGAAATCAAAAGCTCTGAATTACATAAGAAGATTGGAGATTTCACAGCCGTGGTTGCTGTATTTCTGTATTGCCGTGAAACTTTTCAAGAACACTTGAAGATTACACTTGCAAGAGTATTGATCAAAAGACCTTTTGTGGTTCTCAAATTTCGGCAATCAGGATCAACTCCTTTTGGTTTTATTGTTCTGCTTTTCGTGATTTTCGTTGATGCCTTGAAGGTTTGAGAGCATTGAAGATTTGTGATCGAATACTTGTTGCTCTCGTATTTTGGCATCAAGGATCAACTCATTTCTTGGGTTTTCTTGTTATACTTTCAGTAGACTTTTAAGGAAGTTATTTTTATTTATTTATTTTTCTCACATGTTTTGAGAAAATTAATTTTTACAATAATTCATTAGTTTTAGGGTTTTGTAAACTCATTGATTATTTTTCTAGTGAATATTTGAGTCTAATTATTTAGTTATTTATTTATTTTATTCATGCTTTCATAAATTCTACTGTATGTTATTGAAGATGTTGTCAACACCTACTAACAACATATGAATCTGTTTGTGTGTGCAACCTTTTATTACTTTAGTATTTGTGCACATTTACTCTTGAGTATTTTTATTGTTGGTTTGCTGTGACTATTTACGTTTTAATATTTTTGCTGCATGTTGTGTAGGATGTTGTCAACATCTAGTGACAACATCTAATTCTGATAATTTTTATGTACCTTGATATTTCTTACAAGTGGTATCAGAGCCTACTCTTGATACACTAAGATATGATTCTGGATTATTTTTTTAGGAATATTATATATTCAACAACAACAAACTCATTCTTCAAACCTCAAGAAGTCTTTGAATCGGATTTGGGAGATGACTCGATCTCATTCATCACAAAGAAGTTTGGTGATTATCTGAAGAAGATGAGGGAAACAAAGAAAACCGATCAAAAACTTAAAGCTCCACTTTTTTCGGCTGCTAATAAACCTCTAAAAATTGGCGTTCCTGATCAATCACCAAGGAAGTTTCCTGATCATCAAAAGCCTCGACTTATGCTGGAAGGAAAGAAAAAGCCTACTGCAAAGAATATTGACACGGTGCAATGTCATGAATGTCAAGGCTATGATCATTATGCCAATGAATGTACAAATACACTTCGGAATGGGACGAATGCATATTTTAGTGATGAAGAATCTGAAAAAGATGAAGAACCGGCTGATGATGAAAGTCACATGTCCCTAACAGCGTTGATGGAAAGCAAGAAGCTGTTTCAAGTCTATCCCTTAGGTGTTGCCGCATGTGTTTCCATACATGGCCGCAACATCTCCATTGGCTGCAACATCTCCCAAATGTCAGTATGTTTAAATTCTTCTACTGCGGATAATGTGAGTAATTCTGATGCAGGTGATGAAACAATGTCTCTGGAAGATGTGTGAATGCAATATGAAGAGCTATATGCTGACTGGACTGAAAGAAATAAGACGAATATTATTCTTCCAAAATAAAATACTGACTTGAAGGTTGTTGTGTCAAAACTTGAAGTAGTGCTGAGTAAGAAGGATCTGGAATTGTGTCAAGTGAAGGAAGAGCTTGGGAAAGCTAAGGCCACACTGGCCAAATTCAACTCAATCACAACCAAGTTTGATTATTTGCTCATGATGGGTAGAGATGGTAAGGCAGGGTTAGGTTTTGAAAATAGTAAGTTTGAAGTTGGTGAGACTTCAAAACCTACTATTTTTGTCAATGAAAGTAGCAATTAAGAGTGCTCATCCAAAAAGGCTCCATTGACTAATCTGCCTTCATCAAAGCCTCAAGTGTATGTTCCTAAACAGCCCGAAGAAAACGTAAGTTTGTCTATCACTACTGTCATAGACCTGGTCATATCAAACCATACCGTTTTAAGTTACAAGAAGATTACAGACAAAGATCTGCATCTAAGGTGTTGCCCAACACCTCACACAACATCTCCTAGAACAGATCTACTGTAAGAAAAGTTTGGGTACCAAAAGCTGATATTCACTGTTATATGATTTATACTGCTTTGAAAACTAATGTTTTAGGTTCTTGATACTTTGATAGCGGTAGCTCATGCCATATGACAGGTTCTAGGAAGTTTCTCACTAATTATGTTGAACAGAAGAGTGAGAAAGTGACTTATGTTGGAGGTTCAAAGAGAAATATCGTAGAAAAAGGCACACTGGATGTTGCTGGTTTTCCTAAACTTTGCAATGTTGTTGTGAAAATTCCTCGCAAGCGTACGAGTGTCAAATTTTAATATAGTAAATGAATCAAGTATCGTTCCCTCAGAGAGTAAAATGAAAATATTCAGTGCTTGTAATTAAAATAGTCTAAACTTTATCTAAAAAATCAAACTTTGAGAATTTTGCAGAAAAATAAAATAAATCAAAGAGTTTTTGATAGCACGCACACAACTTTCAGATATAATCAATCAGAAAAAACTGGTCTAGAAGTATAGATTTCACCTGGTTTCAACAACAATCAATCCTAATTAATTAATCTTCATGAATTCCAGTCAATTAATTGCCAAGAACACTTAAGTTTATTATTCCATCTCCCGAGTGCCGAATAAAATATATCAACTACAATTCAATTCCAATATCCCTATTAAGAATCTACTTGCAGTGATCAATTCAAAACAATGTTCTTTTTAAAAGCTCTGTTAAAATCATACACTCTCCCGAGTTATATAAATAATTAACAGTGTATTTTCTATTGGTCATATTCAAAATCTCCTCTCCCGAGTGCCAGATTTCAAATAAATATTACAAATCAATTATTGATCAGATAATTGAAATTCTAGAAAAAACAATTAATCTAGAAGAAACTCAATTCAATAAAATCAACAATTCATGAAAGCGTCTACACCAGGTTCCATCCGACCTCTAGACTCTAAAAAATTAGTTCATAATAAAATTCTGAATAAAACAATAATTCATAAATCCAAACATATTCAGAATTAAATAAAATATAGAAAACAAATCCGTCGATGCGATGCCGTGTCCGGTCGATCTCCGTCTTCAATTAAGCTCCAGAATACCTTCCAAAAAATCCACAATCACGATCTCTGTTGTCTGATGTGTTGTACGTATTGTGTCTGTGCCGGCTATGGCCCTTGTTGCACGATCAGAAATTCCTTTTATACTGTCACAAAAGCCCAAAAATCAAGCACAAGAAAATTTCCCAAAATAATTAAAATCTGAGATTGCAGCGACAGGCGGGCGCTTCAAATAGACAGGCGGGCACGCATAAGGCTCTGCTTGAATTTCTCACACCTTCACAAAAATTGCGCGATAGCTCTTGTTTCTCTTCTCTTCAGCGCTTCTTTTAGCGCTAACAATTGAGGCCCACTACTTAAGCCTGTTAACCTTTCTTCTTTTCTTTCCTGTATGTTCCTTTTCTTCTTTTCTCCTCCTTTTTATTTTCTTTAATTCTTTTCTTTTATTCTTTTCTCCATTTTTTTCTTCTTCTTCCACAATAATTCTTCTTTTCCCCATTATTTTCATAATTCTCTGCAAGCAAAAAAATAACACAACTAGCGCATAAATCTGCTCGAAAAAAACAATTAACAATTAAAATCATATATAAATTAAGTGTATAAAATACATTTATCAAATGTGCTACATGTTGAAGGACTAAATGCAAATTTAATAAGCATTAGCCAACTTTGTGATGATAATTTGCTTGTGCAGTTTGATAAGAAATCATGCAAAATTTTTGATAGTTTTAACATGTGTGTGATGGCAGGTACGAGGTCATCTGATAATTGCTACCAACTTAGAGAAGAGATGACTTGTAGGCATACAAAGGTGGATTAATTTAACCTTTGGTATCGAAAGTTGGGACATGGAAACTTCAAGACTTTGAAAAAGTTAAGTAAGCTTGATGTTGTTAGAGTTATGCCTAATTTAAAATATGGAATTCTATTTTTTTGTGAGGCATGTCAAAAATAAGTAGAACACGGTGTCACACAAGATGTTGCCAACATCTGAGACAACACTCTGTCTTTAGCTTGTACATATGGACTCGATGGGTCCAATGGATGTGAAAAGCTGTGGAGGTAAGAAATATTCTTTTGTTTGTGTAAATGATTTTTCACTATATACTTGGGTAAGATTTGTGAAAGAAAAATTAGATATATTTGATGTTTTTAAGAATTTTCTCACAAGGATAGTGAATCTTCACAACTTGAAGGTGACGAGAATTCGCACTGATTATGGTAAGGAGTTCGAAAACTCTTATTTTGAGAATTTATGTGGTAAGAAAGGTATTTAACATGAATTCTCTGCTCCTCAAACTCCGCAACAGAATAAAATTGCTGAAAGGGAGAATTGAACTTTGCAAGAAATGGCTAGGGTGATGTTGGATTCTAAAAACATTTCAAAAAGTTTTTTTGGGCAGAAACCTTAAACACAGAATGTCACACTTCAAATTGAGTATACTCGAGGAATGATTCTACTATGACTTCCTATGAAATTGTCATGGAAAAGAGGCCAAACCTTGATTACTTTCATGTTATTGGCTATGTACGTTACGTTTTGAATGATATTGATCATTTTGCAAAGTTTGATGCTAAAAGTGACAAGTGTTTGTTCTTAGGTTATTCTTCGGATATTCAAGCTTACTTGATGTTTAACTTAAGAACTCGAACAATTTTGAGTCTATTAATGTTGTTTTTGTTGATTTTGCACATCTAAAGAAGAAAGATGCTTAGGATGAAGTTTATGATCTGCTTGAAAATTCTGAAAATTTAGATGTTGTCCAAGGTGTTACAACACCTATGACAACATGTAACACCCGGTATTTTTAATTACATAAATCCGCCTGCATAATTAGGATATTTAATTAATTAAATTTATAATTTATGGGTTAAATAATTATGTGAATTATTTATGCATGATTTAATTTATTTCTAAGCATTTAACCCATAATTAGTGATTTTTATGATTTTTAGTATTTTTATTATTTAATCGCGTAGACGGGACCGTGGACGGACGAGATGACAACTTTCTAGCCAAATTATTTTATGAGCCTTTTTGGAGCCTTAAAATATTATTTTGAGTTTTATTATCTCAAAATTTTAACTATTTAATTTTATTTAATTTTAGGGGTCATTTTTATCCAAAAATTTGTCAAAATATTGACTTTTTAGTATTTTTAAAATTCCCCTAAATTATTATTTCGAGATTTATTTTATGTTATCAGATTTCTAAAGTTTAATTAAGAGTTTAAGTTGTATATTAATTATTTAAAACCTTTTTATTTAATTATTTAACCTATATTCTATTTAACACAAAAATAAATCAACCCTAATCTACCAAACCCTTCTAGCCGATTGTTTTCTCCCCCATCAGCCGTCACTTTCATCCCACCTTCTTCTTCATCGATCTTCAACCCTAGGAACTCCATAGAAGGTCGGTTTCAAGGTTCCAAGCAACCCAAGGTCGCCCCGTCGTCCTGAAGTCCTTCCTACGCGTGTTAAATCCATATTTACGGTGGAAGGCATGATTCTTCATTCTCTTTTCTTCTCCATATTAGTATATGCATGTGTGGTCGTGTATACATCAGATTTTCCAAGAATATTTTTCAGAAAGTTTCAATTTTGAATGTTGCACCTTGTTCTTGCATTGTTTTGGGTTTCATACTCACGTTTTCTTGCATGGATGGATCATGGCTGCTGCTCCTTAGTTGGATACATGTATCAAGGTCCCTTGGGTCGAGTCAGGTCAGGGCTTGAGGCTAAGGAAGAAAGGAAACGAAGCCTTTCCTTTCTGAAGCTTCTGTCGCGCAGGTTTAGGGTTCTGGGGAAGAAGGCTGAGATCTTTTTCCTCAGGACACTATTTTGGGTAAGGTCGGTTGGGTTAGAACCCCCTTTGAGTTTTCTAAGTTTTTGCAGAAGGTTTCATGGGCTTTCGTGGTTGGAGCTTCGAGGAAGAATGGTTTTCCCGCAGCTGCTCGGGTCTGCGCGACAGTGCAGAAGGGCCGGGTTGCAGAGCTTCGTTCTCACTCCATAGTCGACAGTTTGGGCTGGTTCTTGGCTTGTTGGAAAGGTCTGGATGTGAGCTAAGTCCTAGGGGTGGCCCTCCGGCCGGTGGGTGGTCGGAGCAAGGCGGCCGCCGGGATTTTCGGTGGCTGCTCACTGTGGCCGAACAGTTTTGGGAAGGGGGGATCGGGCTAGGGTTTTGGCATGTTCCGGGTCGGGTCAGGGGCTCGGGTCGGGTCAGTAAGTTAGTGGGTTGGGTTATGTGGGTCCGGGTCTGGGTTTGGTGGGCCGGGCTCGAGTCTTTTTATTTTTAAAATATTTTATGAATTAATGGGTTATTGAGTCAACTAAATTAAAATAAAATTATTTGGACTCCCAAATAATTTTATTTGAACTTTTAAAATTTTAATTAAGTTAGTCCATTAATTTTATGGGCTTTTGGGCCCATAAAAGTTAATGGGCCAGTCTTTGGGTTTTTGGGCCCAATGGGCCAGTTTAAGTGTTATTGGGCTTAGTGTAATTTTAATGTGCTTAATTAATTTAATTGGGCTTAGATTAATTAATTGAGCTTAAAGTTTAAGTTACTGGGCTTAAGTATGTTAATGGGCCAGATTTAAGTTAATGGGCTTGAGTGTAGGGCCAGCAGTCCAGAACCATCCATGAGAAAATTGCATGTGTCCTGATTATATATTTAATTATTTTTATGCATTTAAGTTATTTTAATATTTATATGTTAGTAAGAAAATTAAATTAAATATATATGAAGGACACACAATTTATTTAAGTACATGCATTCATGAAATCAATTTTTATGCTATGATTTAATTTCTATGGTTGAGCAAATAAAATATTTTAGGTGGAAATTGAAGTAGTGTGGCCATTTATGTATGGGCAGTTTCTGCCATTTATGTATGGGCAGTTTTCTGCCATTTATGTATGGGTGGTTCGCCACCAGCCTCGTACGATGGTTTCTTAGACTGATCAGTCGCACTATGGGTCACACTTACGGATAGGACCATTCGATGTTAAGAAAATAAATGCTCAACAACTCAAGTATGTATGTTATGTATTATGTATTTATGTTTATTTAAGTAAGTTATGTTATGTAATTTTTAAGCATGCTCATTCATGTATATGTATGTATTAGTATTAAATTGTTTTAAATTATTTTGAACCCTTGTTAGTATGCATGTTGGGCCTCTAGGCTCACTACACTGATATGGTGCAGGTGAGTACGTAGAGGAGCAGGTTACTCCTACCGGTGGTGAGGACGTATGAGCAGCGCTGCAGTAGCCCCGTGACCGTGACAGCTTCTGAGTCACCGTGCATGATGTCATGTGAAACATTTTATTATATTTTTAGTGGTTGAGGTTTATGGGAATATTTTATTAAATGTCTTAGTGCATGCACATATTTTAATTATTTTATTTATGCAGTATATTTTTTAATTCTAGGGTTGACTCAGATGTTTAATTATTTTAAAGAATGCATTTTTTCTTAAGTATTTAATTGTTTATTTATTTAGTCATGTATTTATTTTAAATATTTTATCCTGTGCATATATGTATGGGCATATATGTACATATTTTATTTAGTATATAAAAAAAAAAAAAAAAAAATTTTCCGCATATTTATTTATTATAGAGTTAGGGTCGTTTCAGATGACTTGGATCGAAAAATTCGATATCATAGCACCAACATTTATGCTTGAAACTCAGTGAACAAATTTCATTTTTTAAACAAATCTTCACCAGGCATTATTCCGGTTGTCTTTAAAGTTTAAGAGCACCCGGGCAATGGACAAAAAGACACAGGAACTGTGAAAAAGGATAAAGGCAAAAGAGAAGAGGCTTTACCACAGAATGTATATTTAGCTTGCTCAACTCATTTCCTAGCTCTTCCTGCATGCACCAAAATTCAATTACCATGGATATCATATCAACAATAATCGAAGGCATCTTTAGAAAATGCCTAAGCCCTGTCTCTGTTGAAGGATCACGACATAGGCTTGACAATGTAGTTTAATCTTCAAACCATTAAGCCAATTTCTTTTTTGCTAAACAAAAATAATTTAATATATATTTGTAGCCTATGCTGAGAAAATTCAATATTTTGCTAATATATTCTGTACAGTGATCAACTCTAGAACCTAAACGCTGATCAATAAAATGCATTACAAATTACTTCAATTTCAACACAACCATTAGACATGTTGGCTCAGGGAAAGAGAACAATTTCTGAGTGAAGATTACCTTATCAATATCAATTTTATAAGTGGTGACATGGGATATTTCTCGCTTAACTGCCCAATTATCGGAGACAATAACCTACCTGCAAAGAATAATTCACAATAAAAACAGAAGTACACAAGTAACTAGCAAAAAACCTCACACACAACAATGAGTTGACCAGATGGCCGATATAATTGTCAACAAAACTTACAAGGACCACACCAAACCGCAGTGAAGTAGAATATTGCTGGCAAGGATTCATCTGCACGAGGATTCAAGATTAAAATCAGTACAAAATTTATGTAAATTAAAAGACAACAAAGTAAATACATAAGATATTGGCATCAAATTATGTAAAATAGAAGACACCAAGGTAAAAACTAAAGACATGAAAAACATAAGAAATTGGCATCCATACCTTGTACCTTGCGGAGAGAATCAGTAAACTGCTCCTTAGACTCGATCGACACAATATTTGACGGATCTGTAATTTGGTCCCAATGAGCAATAGAAAGAAAAAAAAAATAAAGATATGACAAAGTAGTGAAACTGAAACTCAGGGCGAAGAATGAGATTTAAATAGCAACTACTATAGTCCACAACTCAATCAAATGGCTTCTCAAAACATCAATCACTGGGGATGTTATAAAACATGACAACTAAGAACAAGTAGTCGTGCTGTTTTTCTTAAATTTCTTCATTCCAATTTTCTAGAGAAAAGTTCGAGAATCAAAATATGCTTCAACATCAGGAGACAAACTATGAGATCAAGTTCGATATTGTCAAAAAAACCAAGTACATATTCACATGATTTTCTGAACACTTAACTTTTTTTCTCTTCCACACCCCCCCCCCCCCCGCCCCCCGATTTTCTGTTCAGTGCTTATCCAATCTGTCCTGCTCCCCTAAATATAATCCTAACTCCTTTTTCCGAACTCAAAATCCAAACTTTGAAAATTAAGAAAAAAAAACCTAAAAACAACTACAATCTAGATAGCAAGTAATAGTGCTACACAAGTTGCTATAATAGTTGTAAGTAGAGAAACAGAAACCTGACGAGGATGAAGAGGAGAAGCTCCGGAAATGATTTTGTATAGCTGATTGATAATTCAACGCTCCGCCTGGGGCAATTGAGGAAATGAACCGTGGACTGGATTTATCTTCGGCGAATAATAGTGCGGAATAAGCGGCGGCGGAATAAAGTACGAGATTCTCGCTGATGGAAGACGATTTTGCGGCGGTGCGTGGCGCCGTGCCGGCCACCAGACGCCGTATTACGAAGCTCAGTCCTTTCATTTCCGCTGCTTAAACTTTCCGTTGGGCTTTGGATAAATATATATATTGTGAATTTTGTTTTTTTTAAAATAATTTAATTTAATTAAGAGTCCTTAGGCTGAAGAAGAGGATTAACCATTGTTTGGTTATAAATATTGTTCTAATAAAGTTATTAAACAACATTTTTAAAAACAAAAAATTTTAGCTTTTGGGCTTTGACTTCTACTTCTACTTGAAAATAACAACAAAAATAATTTTCAGTATTTATCAAAATATCAAAATCATTTCAAATTTTATTTAAAAACCACTTTAAAAAATCTGAACTTATTTAAGTTAGTGTTTGAGACTTGGGAGAGCTTCTAAGAAGCACTTCTCATCTTTTTGTTAACAAAAATTCACAAAATTTCAAATTCTTGTGAAAAAAAAGCTGAGAAATGCTTTTCAAAAGCTATCCCAAATACTAACTAAATACTTTTGAAATTTTTTTGTTCTACCTCTAATCGACTATTCGACGAATTAAGTCACCCGCTCATATGGGGCCTGGGGGGCATGAAAATATTTATTTTGGACTCGTTAGCTATGGTTTGATGAGTTTGAAAATGGCATCAATTTCCCAATACAATTTACCAATTTTATTTTATAAACACTAGCGTCCGTTGCACACGTATTGCGTGTGTAAGACGTATTTATTTCAAGTAAAAATTTCATGTAATTCTCCCATAATTGAAATTATAAAAACTGTTTTTTTGATAGTCTAATTTTAAATTTTAAATCTAAAAAAAGATAACATTATGAGGGGCAAATGTGGTAAAAAAATTTGGTATCTCACTAACCAACAAAAGCAATTTGTATGTAGTGCTCAACCTTTATAATATTGTATAGATTTATAAAAGATACATTGAGTACAAAATCTCTTGGGAAATCAAAGTACTTGGACAATTATTGTTTTTTCAATTAACTTGGCCTATTACTTGGATGTGCTAGCTTCACCATTCTCGCTTCAGAGGTCCAAAAGTACTTTGAAAATGATGTTGAAGCGCACTCCAATCCCCAAACTACAAAATGGTATCACATTGACGGACCAAATGCACCACTCACGTTCATCCACAGTCCTTTATCGTCTCCACGCCAGCCTCACAGTCCCGGGTCTCTGACCATCTCATTTTGCTGTTGATCCAACTAACAAACATGGGGATATTTCAGGACTACTTAGTCGTCGAACATGTTGAAGTTCGACTAAACATCATCTATAGTTGATGCTGAATAATTGCAATACAGGCATGGTCAACATAGCTTGACGAGAAACACAGCAACATTGCCTGGTTTTATTATGGTTTTATGCTTTCATCGTTCAATTACTTCATTTAAGGTGTCCCGAAATCTCTCTTTGTTTCTCTATCACACGAGTATAATGAGAGATATATGTGTATGGCTAGCAACATTAGTTGCAATAAACCGAGTACTTATTCCAAGTATTTCACCACTCAAAAAGTCTAACACTCAACCATCTCCAATGTTTCTAGTTGTACGGAGTTTATGTTGGAGTATCATCTATCCATTTTCACTAAACTATGCCAAGTTAATCAAGTCATAAGTACCATTTTAAGAATTTGAAATTTGTTTAGCTTCCGAGATGATGTAACATAGTTACATAGACCGCATCCATGCAAGAATGATTTCCCACACATAGCGAGGAGACAACCGAAACATCAATTTCAAGAAACTTCTAAATTCACTAACTTGCATCAACATTCAATCAAAGGAGCTTAATATATTTTACTCATTCAAATTCCGGTTAAGGTCATTTATTCATTACTTGATAACCAAAGAAATCAGCATTTTGTTTTTAAAGTTGACATCAAAACCAGACAAAAAGATGTCATTATACATTAGGCAAACAGATGTCTATGACCATCTGTAACTGGAATAAGTAGGAAAAATACAATCTCAGCAAGTGATTTATACCAAAGAAAATGTGTTTCAACCCCAGTATCAGGCTTCTAATCTTCATCATCATCTGCAATAAAAATATCCAAAAACATTATACCAGAGGAAAATTCATATCAATTATGACATGAAGAAAACGAGACATAAAAGCCAACATAGTAAAGTACGAAAAGCTTTTAATCTCACCAACAAAAATTAGCATAATTACGTCCAAGTGTCCTCGTTTGATATGATACCAACAATTGATAGAAAGTGTCAACTGAATGAAATGGCCATTAAAGCCAATGTTGGCTTTGTTTTGTTTAAGGTTATGTAGAATGTCTTGCATCAACTAGCTTACTTCCTTTTTCATGATACAAACTTTTCACCATGTAAAACTGGAAGCTTTTTGGAAATCAGATTCCAAAATTTTCAAGAAAGTGAGCGATAGAAAGCTTGAGAATAGTAAACTACAACACTCGATCAATTTGACACTAAAGTATATAACTGAATTTTGAAATTTAGGCAAAGAAGAACCAAACTTGTATCAATTTTCACAAACTTTGTTGGGGAAAATTCACAGAAACAGCAGAAGATGTTCTACCTACCCCCTCCGTGGAGCCTAAATCCGGTGGATCAACTACAGAATATATTTGTCAAATTCTCTATAATTCTCAACAAATTTTGATTCTCTTTCAGCTAAAATAGCTTGCTCTATCATCTCTTACATCACTTTTAATGATATGCTCCCTGAAACTACTGTAGCTGTCCAGAATTACTTCTTCACACCATAATTTACAGTTGCGGGATAAGTAAAAGGTCAAAACCAAGCATGGGACAGATCATCCCATCCCGCCAACATAATATGGCCGTGATTACCAATAATGATATACGAATGAGAAAAATCCTTTGCTTTTACTTTATTCGTATATCAAAAAAATCTAAGTGATCCATTTTCGCGGTTTCAGTCAGGGAAGTACGTCAACATGAATTAAAACAGGGATTCTGCCAGCTATATATAGAGGAAAAATTGCATCCAAACTTGGGTCACTCTAAGTTCAGTTCCATCATCATCATCATCTCACAGATACTACATTAAATGCCTTTTGATAGTCTTGACCTGTGAACACGGAAGATTACGCGACGAACCTATTCATTTGTAACAATAGGTAAAGTTCATTATTCAGTGTGGTGTTGTTTTCTCTTAATATTCTAACACCTCAGTATAACGTAGATGGAACTAGACTAAAATGATCCCACCACTCAGAAACTAAAATTTCAACTCAACTTCCAGATCATGATAACTAATCATCACAAAACAGAGAGTTTAAAATCAATATAGCCACATTTTCAGCTTCACATAGAGTAACTTTCAGTTAGGATCTTCAATTCCACTGAGGACAAGTCAGAGTTTTTACTAGGATATTGGACGAGCATAACATTTCTCTAGTTTGATTTTAAACGAAAACGTGAAGGAAATGATTGTACAATCAACTTCTACAATACCACACTTTGCTTTCGAGTTGGGCTGGACTTTTTATACTTCTTTAAACATTTTGTTCTTCAGGACTCTCACAGGGACTAAGAAAAATCTCAAGCCCTACCACTCACCCATTGAAACCAATAGTCACCACAATTTAGATGGTAAGCAAGACAAACTGAATTCAAAACGAAAAATCACTCGATCGACAAATTTCCCGATTGAAGACTAAACAGAATCACAAACCCCAACACAACAGGAACTGCGGCCAAAAATGAAAGAGAAAACATCGAAATACCGAAGTAGCGACGCTGGTTGGCTTCCTTGGCTTTGAGAAGCAATTTGTCAAGGTCTTCCTGAGCCTTGGCATCCCACTTCACCATCTGATTAGCGAGCACCACGCCTATTCCCATTCCCAAAACATGCTCCCACGGATCTATGCCATTCAATTTCGCGTAATGGTTCAATTAATCGATCCATCCATAAATGACAGCAGTAAAATGATTGAATTTGGATCTATATAGAGAAGGTGCTTACGGCGCATGTAAGGGAGCTTTCGCAGGGCATTGGAGTACATCTGCGTGCCCAATCCCAGCAGAGCTCCGATGGCCGTCGCGCTTAACGGCATCCTTCCGTCTTCGTTCACTTGGTGTGGTGCTGTTGTCTAATGACCGACCCGTAACTACACAACAGGGTTTCTAAAATTATAAAATAATTAAATTCTTTTATATTATTTCGGTTTTTCAATAATATTGTGCTGAGGGCATCCGCAATGTTATGTGTTAATAACACCCAATCAAGTTGCTCAACTGGGTTAACTTTTGGCCAAAACAGATTAACTTTTGGCCAGAGGTCAGGAGTTCGATTTCTCTTAACAACAACTTCTTGAACTAGTCTGTCACACAAGATTTGCCTTAATATTAATACCGCATAACTCTTTCACAACAATCCTTTTAACATTAACATTCATTATTTATGAATTTAACATTCAACTCAATAATTTAAAATTATTTTATATTAAATAAATACATTTTAAATATATTTTAAAATATTTAATATACTAAAAAGTCTCAAGTTTAATAATTATGCATAGATATATATAGAAAATCTAATATATATCAACTCATCGATTCACAATGAGTCTCATATGTTGGAACCAGGGGCAGAAATGCAGATGATGTTAATTGTTTTATCCTTGGTATATCTCTTGAGCTTTAATAAAAATATTTGCATCGAACCATGAAAATCAAATAGAATAAAATAAATATTTTCCCAACTACAAACCTTAATAAGGATACTTATAACACCCACAGGTGGGGAAAAAAAAGAAAAGAAGAAAGATTGAAATTACAGTTCTAGCTAAATTTCTATCCATTGATTGAAGATGTCTTGATCCTTACAAAGCTGCTATCAGAACTAAGCTTACTCTGTGTCCAAGTGTTTGGGAAACTGAAATCACATGTGGTTTAAAGGAAAATTCATCAAAACTGATCCCAACATATTGCAGGGGAGTAAGAAATTCAAGTGAACTTATTTGAGAATCTCCAAATCACTGAAAAAGGAGAGCCTCTCTTTTCCTCTCCTCGAATTCATGAGGATTTGTAGCAATGAGTAATAATCAACGGAGAATAATCAATATCCACGATTCACTTGATCAGCTCTATCAGCTAATCCTACTGTCATTTGCCTCGTGATCTAGAGTTGTGTGAACTACTTCCTTCAAGTCCTTGAGATTGCAACCAGGCAACCGTCTTATACCTCTCTTTTTCATCATATATTTTGTTATATTAACTTCTTCCCATCTACCTGAAACAGCATAAATATTTACAAGCAAAGCATAATAAGAGAAGTTCTGAGGATCTTGTTTGATCAAGTCATTTGCAACTTGCTCCCCCAAGTTCACGGCCCCTTGAAAACGACATGATGCAAACAATCCTGCCCAGAAGGAGGATTCTGGAGACTCGTAAGTATCAGTTGGTATGTTCTTTAGCAGATCCACTGCCTCTTGCGCTTGACCAACACTGGCCATGAGATTAGCCATGCACCAGTAATGAGCAAAATTCGGCTTCACACGAAACACGTCAATCATCTGGGAGAAGTAGTTTCTCCCCTCGTTCAACATTCCTTTCCGGGCACATGCACAAAGAACACCTATAAACGTAATTTCATCAGGGAGAATCCAATCCTTTTTGTCTAGATTCACACCCTTGTCAGAAATTGGAGTCGATTTATTCAGCATCATACTTTTATCCACCATTTCAGAATACAAATTAAGCCCATCAATAGGATTACCATGAATGCAGTGCCCCAAAATCATCACATTCCATGAGAACAAGTTCTTGCTCGACATTCTATCAAAGATAATCTGAGAATGATCCACCCTCCCACATTTACTATACATATGAATAATAGCAGAATCTATGTTCAGACTAGAAAGCTTAAACGACTTAAGAAGAGAGCCATGAACCGACCTTCCTTCCTTTAATCTATTTGACCTCCCACAAGCAGTGAGCACATTCACCATGGTGGTGTCATTACTCTTAAATCCTAAGTTCATCATTTTCCTAAACAACTTCATTGCAGTCCCTGGGTTCTGAAAGTTCAAGTAACCGCTAATCATAACATTCCAAGAAACCACATTCCTTTGAGGCATTGAATCGAATAGCTTGTGCGCCGCATCCATTTCACCCTCCCTCACAAAACCATCTATGATTGTGTTCCACGACACCAAATCCTTAAGGGGCATTTCGACAAACGTTTTCATAGCAACATCAGTCATCTTACAACAGGCATAGAAGTGAATGAAAGAATTCTGCACAGGCAAAACTCCATCCACCCCAAATTTGACAGTCTGTCCTTGGCACATTTGCCCCAAACTCAAACAACCCATTTTAGCGCAAGCACTAATAAGTGGTGGAAAAGTAAAACTATTAGGATAAAATCTGCCATCTTTCAGCATTTCAATATAAAAGGCAATAGTTTCCTCGTAATAACTGCTGCAAGAATAGTGCTTTATGATTCTATTGACACAGAATGTATCAGGACAATCAATACACCTGAAAATCAAGAATGTATAATAGAAATCATCACACAAATCCGCGGAGAGCTTCAGAAGGCGTCCGGAGAAAGATGGACCTTGGAAAAGATCTGAAGTAATTAAGAAAGCTTGAATCTGAAAAAGATGGACCAAGCTTTTACAAGAGTTCAGAGAGTAAAGAGCTTTGTCTTTTATACGATTAGACAAAACATAATCTTGCTTGATACGATGAGAAGCATTCAGGTCTAAAGAAGAAGAAGACAAGGAATTAGAGTGAAACAGAAATCGTTTGGAGGCTTGGGAGAAAGAAAGGTTTTTGAATCGAAAAAATTTGGCCATTCATCGGATTTTCGAAGCTTCTGCCTCAGTGTCACAATTTCCGCCATTAGCACACTCCATTGCCTATGAAACGAGATTGAAAAATAGCCACTCGCCCATTCTGCACATATACAAGTGAATTCTCACAAATATAATCGCCGGAGAAAGTGCAGCAATCGGCCCCCGTATTTAAAAACCAAAATGCATCTTACAATCGGTGAACCTGTTCACAAGCTGCAGTGATGGAGTTGCACAGGTAAAAGCCATGGGGCTTTTCGTCGAACAGGCTACGTGCAAGGTCAGGTCTTTGTGTATGTCAAATTTGGGGTTCTTGCCGGGGTTTATAATATGGTTTTAGTGGGTTTCATGAGACCTTCCCTTCGTGTTTTTAAATTTCGATATAAATTTAGAAAAAAAAAAAAAAAAACAACATTCTCAAAAAAAAAAATTAGATTCTCAATACTCAGCTCTGATTTCTCCAGAAACAATTCAAAAACACAAAATTTAAATTATAATTAACTTTCAAATTAATTATAAAGATATATTCTTTCACGTAATTTCTACTTTAAATGATAACTATACATACAATATATAAAAGTTGAGATCCACTTCGCTACACCAACATTTTTAGTTTTTTTACAACAATACCTCTGACAAATTTGAAAAAAAAATTAATCTAATAAGAAATTCAAATTAGAAATTAATATTTAATTTAATAAAAAATTAATAAATTTACAATTTACTCATATTTATCACATTTCATCCATTTTCAAAAGTTAAAAAATTCTGATTCAAAAAAAATTTTTTAAAATTCACAAATTATCTCAATAAATTACATATTAATATGTTTTCATCGTTATCCAGATTATAGTTAATAAACTATACCAAAATAATCACAATTCCAAAAAAAAAAACATAAATAAATAAAGGGGCTACAAGCATGAAACATATGTATAATAAAAATTATTTACGAAACACAAATATGGTGTGTGTCACGATATTATATTATATTATATTATTTATTTTTATTTTTATTATTATTATATTAAAAATAATTATAAAAACTATTCTTATTAATATTTAAGTTAAATTAAACTAAAATCAATAATTTTATAATATTATTAATTTATTATTTAATAATAATAATAATAAAACATTTGAGTAGCTATTATTTTTTTTCTTTTTGGTGAAAAATATCTGATTATTAAATACAGTTTCATTCCATTCATTTTTTTTCGATACCAATAATTGAAATAAAATACAACTATACAAGTGTCATTTCATTTTCATTTTTATTTCATTCCAAAATTGATTCAATTCGTATCTCTAATGTACCAATGATTTATTCATGCCATAAGTGATTGTATGGGTTGACGACGCTATCCTTATGTTGCGCTAGAATGATTATATTTGATTTAATGAGAGAATATTATGTGAAGAGGATACATATCTTGGAATATTTCAAATTCATCATCATTAATATTCCACATGAGTCTCGATCTTTTTGATTATAATAACAGAACATGAGTCTCGTCTTTTTATAATAATAATAATAATAATAATAGTTCGAGGATTTATCCAAAGCGCACCGAAAGATAGCGGCTGTGGGTTCCCACGTCACAAAAAAAATAATAATATAATTTTGGAACAATCTACATCTTTTGAATTTTTTTGGTAAAAAACAATTTGTGAATGAATAAAACAACAAAAACAAAGATATCAATCGGTAGATCGTTAGATTGAGATGGAAAAGAGACAGAAAAAAAAAAAGAACGATAGGCAGAGTTGCATAATAAAAATTAAACAAAAAAAGAAAAGACAAAAACAATAACTACAAAAGCAAATTTGAAACCATCTACATCAATTTTGTGAACATCCTCGATTTTATGTAAAAAAAATTATTATTATTTTTATCACAAATATGAATCAATCCGACTGATTTAACAAAATATAGATTTATAATACCGTAACATATTCCTCAACAAAACAATTCATATTTCTTATCAACATTTTCATAATCTTCATCAAGAATTGAATCATCAAATTGTTGAGGCCACAATAACCACAACAAACCCATCGTCTCCTCGTCAAATTGCCATGGATGGATTGGCCAATATTCTTCCCAATTCCTTATATTCTTCAATCTCTCTATTAAATCTTGTGGTAGGGAGACGTGTGCATTCATATATTTTTCTTTGTGCTTCTCCTCTCTCAGTTCTCAATCAACATACACATATATATATATAAACACGATATCATTTATGCGCATGTGTGTATATATATCAAATCGACCCCGCTTTCCATGGTTATTCGATATGTCCATATGCAAAATCTTTCCTTTGTCAAATGTATTTTTAGGTTGTGGTGACTGGTGTGTACCATCGTGACATAAGGTACTTGGGATTGGGATTTAAGTGCTTACCTAAAACATGCAAGATTTGCACCAAATGCTTGCAAATCTACTTGCCTGATTGAGGGTTCATTCCTCTTCAATTTGCTGGTAATATGATAAGATATATTTTTGGTACCTTTTTTTGGTACCTTTTTCTTCTTTTTTCGGGATTTATATAAATAATGCACCTTGAATATTCACGGAATTGATATCAAAAGGAAGGAAATAAACTTTCTTATTAGTTTACAAGAAACTACATTTTTAGGAATTTTCGTATGGAAGGAATTGATCTATTTAAAAAATGAAATTAATGCAAGATCGTCTTAATATATTCTTCAAAAGGTAAACACCAAATTAGAAAATATTGCCTCGACGGCTCCACAACTCCCTCCTAAAACCAATATCAAATAAGGGTATCATTAACCTCAGAAATTTTCTACCTACACCTTGAGCGTTTCTCTCCTTGATATTTTTTAGTTCAGATCATCAATTCGTAATATCGACTACCATTAAAATGTGGCAAAAGACTCATAGGATCTAACGATGATGTCACACAAAACCTCTTCCACGTAAAATTTTTCCCCGTATTCAAGATCCATATGGCAAGTTTGGTGGAGCTGATTTCGTACCATGTGAGTTAAAATTTTTATCATACAAATATTTCACAGCACAACAACAATTAATACACATCACACCGCGACAAAATAATTCACAAGGTTTTGAAAATAGTGGAGCATTTGTTGATGACATCAGACATCAAAGTCCCAAATTTGGGACAAAATCTCGAGTTCAAGATTCAGTTATAAAAATTCCCTCGACTCAATATATATTAGAACTAACTCCTGTTACCATCTCACTCATACAGTGTGTCATAATTCATACCTTGGAATGAAAATATGTTACCAAGCATAGCGCAGGTAGCACATTCAAATTAATGTTATTGATTGGCGCTTTCAAGTTTCAAATATCAAACCATACTCGAAATCTTGCACATTCAGAAACTCTACTTTCCCAGCAATGGAACAATCAGAAGGTAAAGTTTTGGTCGTGCCATTCGCTAAACACAATGATCTATAAATGAAGTATTAGTTCTTAATCTCAATGGTATCAAGAAAGGTCAGTTCATACCTGATTTAAGCTTCCACAGCCGACAAATGAGAGTAAATGGTCTAAAAAAGTAGCAAAAAAGTTGAGACAACATCAAAGTGATCATTTTCTAGGACATATCAAAAATAGTTGCCAACAAATTACGGATATGCAATAACATGAATTAAACACAAATCTAGCAATCACATCGCACACACTGAAAAGTATAGAATAAGTATGGTCATTTCAGGATGCACGAATCAGGTAAAAATTATGATACACAATATTTTAATTACCGTAGATGATCGAAAATCTACAACCGGTTGGGGATCAGCAAAAGAAATATACATGTAAGCATATTGTAACAAGCAAGAGACAAGGCATTTTAATTACTCGCACATGACAGAAAATCTAAGACCAGTTAGGGATCAGCAACAGAAAATATAGATGTATTCCTGTGTGGAACTGCATAACCAGTTAATCAACCGTTTTTGCACTGTGCTGCATTCAGAGTCTTAAAAAGATAAGACATCAGGTATATTAGATTCGCACCATATACAGTGTACGTTGACACAACAAGAAGCAGCAACAACAAGAAGCAGCAAAAGTTAAGTGATTAAGTACCACTGAAATTATTCGCTTTGTCATTTCATAAAACTCACATCTCGTGCACAAAAAAATAAAATCATCCATTTCAAAATAATAATATCATATCGGAAAATTGGAGATATGTTTGGTCGACCTTACATGCAGCTCACAGTTTTCTTCTACAAATGCCTTAAAACATATGCACATGTATTATGTTCGAAGTAACATAACAAAATAAAAGAGCTTCAAGCCATATATTCCTAAGACTTCAACTTCGAAATTAAAAATGACCTTGCCTATTCCAAGCCCTGTAAAATCCCAACATCATATTGCCAATTTCAAGCATAAAACTTTAAGAATCCAGCCTAAGCCACATCTTCCACTGATATTTTAGCATAGTTGTCTAACAACTTCTGTAACACAAACTACTCTGGATTCTTCATGATGGTAAAACTGCATATCGTCTCATTTTCCTATCACCACAACTAATAAGAATAGGCGGAGGCCACATCGTTTTCAGCATTAGCATTACAGAAGATTGAAACTTCACCCATAACACCATGACAATTGATAAGCGCTTGAAAATTATAGTCTCCAATAATATGGATGTGTTGATGTAATGCTAGGATGCATTTTGGAGTATTAGAAGATAAAATACAAAGAACCATATAGAACAGTACCAAGGAAAAGGCTTTATCTGACTAAGTGTGATTTGATGATATAATTTTAGTCTGGAAATTTCTAAAAGGGGGAGGTTTTATGAGACCAAGTGCCAGATCTGCTAATATAATTTTAGATGTAGAACGATATAATCCTTAAGATGAATCAATTGCTTCAATCTGAGATGGATACACAAGCACACATACTAACTAATGGTATGATATTGAAATAGTGGCAACAAGTCAATTAAAAAGGTTCCCTGATTCTGGTACAAAGTATAGATAAAATAATGAAACATAAGATTGTAAAATCGGAGTTTGAAATATTTCACAGCAGTATGCAGTCTATGTTTATACAGACAAAGACAGGGCACCACACTAGAAAAATCTGAAACACCAGAATATATGATGATGTGAGGGAAAAACATCAAGCAATAAAAAGAAGAATACGAAAAAAGTAACATTCATGTCTCAATTTTATCCATTTATTACCAAATATCTGAAATCAATCACAGGAAGATACAAATATTTTGATTTATTCCAATTTTTGGATTTCAGAGAGCTCTTTGATTCATCGTGAGCCCATATATAAACTCTACGCATCATCATCTGCAGCGAGTTGACACAGCAAATTTTCTAGGTATAGCAAGCCACCACATTTGTTCCTCGGCATATGTCCAAGGAGAAGCCCACTCATCCCAATTTGTGATATTCTTCAACCTCTCAATCAAATCATATGGAAGCGCAACATGAGAATATCCGTCGTTCTTCTCCATTTGTTACCACTTATCACTCTCTCAGTTGTTTTCCCACCAAGAAAGGAATTGATTTTTGTTGTTTCACCTATCCTTTCTCTGATTCGCTTAAATAACATAAAATCACGTAATGCAATATAACAGAGGAAAAAGGACAAAATCGAAAGTGCAGATATTTGGTGAGTAGGGGGGGGTATGATGACATATTCTGTCTATAAAGAAGGCAATCTGGCAGTGGTTTAGTCAATCTACGACAACAGCAATAAATAAGTTTGTCGCTTTAACACAAAACATATGTATTATATGCATATTCAGTAAAATCTGAGAAATTATCATAGAATCTCGCAAATATTATATTATGAAATAATATTAAGGCAATCTGATACGAACTCAAGACACAATTATAAAAGAGACTGTAATTTTATGAACTAAAACAGAAAAATTACATAAAAATAATTATCAATCCTCACAAAGACTTAGAGCAGAAAATATTTCTCATAGAATGATTTTCCTCTCCCTAGCCACAGCAATGTTACTCCCCACCAAAAACTAATACCCCTTATTTATTATGCTATTTCTTCATCTGCCCTACTGCCCTATTTTGACCCAGCCCATTACCCCTTAATCCAAACCCATAACACGATATTAGACAGTAACACTAACAACCTGTTCAACATCGGTAGAAAAATTGATGAAGGAAAAGATTTAAAAAAAAATAAATAAAAAATAAAAAACGAAAGGACAAGGACAAGGACAAGGACAAGCACCTGGATATACGACTCATATTTTATAAGCAAACAAAACTCTTTCACATTCACTTTTATACTTCTGCTAGCTCAATCTCTAATCCTGCCTTTTAACAAGAAATGAGATATGAATGTTTATCCAAATTACAAAAAAGAAATGGTTTAATATTATTTGACTGTAGAATAGACGAACACATATGAAAATTTAAGGTTGAAAACTTAACTATTTAGTAAAAGAACATTCCAAAAGTTGGAGCCCAAACGAGTCCATATTATATGTGAGGAAAAGAATCAATACATGCTCGTTGCTTGATCACATTAAAATAATTGGGGCGGGGGCCTGAGATAAGGATTCATCACTTAAATAATTGAGTGACTTAATTGGGATAATAGAAGCAAAAAAAGAAAAAAAGAAAAATAGTGACTCTACCAGCTTAAGAATGCACATGGTTAATTGTGCAATGAAACTCTATGGCTCATGTTCAACTTTATCAATTTAATACAAATATTCCCCCCATCAACATGTATAAACTCAAGTGGAATTATCAACCTGTTGTGCATGCTACTAACGATCAAATTGTTATGCTTGTTTGCATTAAAATAATTTGGGCCTGAGACAAATAAGGATTCGGCACTGAGATAATTTAGTAACTTAATTGGGTAAAAAATAAATAAATAAATAATAACAGAAACAATGACTTCGAAAGCTAAAGAATGTACGTGAATTATTGCACATGAAATTTTATGGCTCATGTGCAACTCTACCAATTTAATACAAGCATTTACACCGCAAATATAAACTCAACTGGAGTTATCAACATATTGTGCACAACAACTAACAATCATGTTGCAGATGTCCTTACTAAGACATTTTAGCATTTGAGTTCCAACGCTGGTCATGAAAAATGTGTCCAACCTAGCCTGAGGGCAATGTAGAAATATTTGATTTGTTAAGCTAATGTCCCCTCCTAGTTTGTTTCCATATATTTTTTTTATAGTGACGACTGTTTCTTTAGGATTTCTTGTCCTCTTTTCTTTTTCTGCTGAAGTAAGAAATTTTTTTGTCTATTTTCCCCATTTTTTTGGCATCGGATATGTTAAGGTTTCCTTTATATTATCTTCTAAGTTGCATCATTTAGAGTACCGGAGCGGAAAAATTAGAGCCAGACCTTCTTGTTAAATAAACTTTGACGACAGATCAAGCATCAGTGAGTATATTTGTGGATTAATGTCACTGCAAATTATCAATTAGATTGGAAATAAAACAACTCTCACCTAAAATCAACGCCAAAAGGGAAAACAGCAAGGAAAAATATGACTGAACAAATAAATTTGTGCCACAGATACCAAAATTATCAAATTTCGTAATGCAGAAGATGCAACACCAGAAGCAAAAGTATGACATCACAATAAATCTTCTCATAACCTCTTTTAGCCACGTGGCACGCATTGAGTCAGTGTATACGACATGTTTAGGGATGGCAGCGGGGCGGGTTTGGATGAACCCAAGACCCGCCCCGCCATGTAAAATATTCACCCGGACCCGCCCCGGATCTTTCACGAACCCGCCCCGCCTTGAAAACCCGGTGGGTCCATTGCGGGTTGGACCCGCCAGCCCAAAGAAAAGATTCAAAAATAAAATTCAAACTAAGCAAGGAAGTAACCTGAGATAATTCTAATTCAAGAATTCATGCAAATTAAACATAATTCGAGCATCCGAATAAAAAGAAATTCGTGAGTACAATTTTTCACATCATACACACATCATAATAGAACACAATCTAAAGAAACAAATAGAACACAACAGTACTTCAAATCTAAAGAAACAACAAATTCAATTGGACAATGTTTTTAGTCATCAACAAGACTATGTTCTACATCATCATCTTCTTCCTCGTCAAGCATTGTTGGACAATCTGATAAATCATGGATAGTTGAAGTACCTACAAGAATAAACAAAAAACTGCTTAAATTTGTTATACATATAACAATATATATATAAATATAAATATAATTAACAAAATACCTTTTAAATTGTTCCACAACCAACGACGAGCACACATCAATGCCTCCAAAGTAGCTGGATGAAGCCTACTTCGATGAGGACTAACCAATCTTCCACTGCAACTAAAAGCTGACTCAGACGCAACTGTTGAAACCGGGATGACCAAAATGTCTCTTGTCATTTTTTGCAAGTTCGGATATTTAACTCCATTTGTCTTCCACCAACTTAAAATGTCAAAGTTTTCAGTTCTTGGTAAAACATTCTCACCTAAATATATATCCAACTCCGATGTTTTGGAAATCGAAGCAATAGGATCTGAGCTTAAAGCCACAAATTGGTCATATTTTTGTAAAGTGACATTCACAACATGACCAAAAACACAAGATGATGATCCAACATCCATTGAACTTCTTGCACTTATGTTATTTTCCCTATTTCCAGTTCTTGATTGGTAATCCACCAATAAATCACAACAGTTTTGTCTAATCTCATCTACCTTGAACTGAGATCTTTCACCATAAATTTGTGTAAAGTAAAATTCAACCAATTTCATTTTGTACCTAGGATCTAGAACAGCAGCAACCCCCATCATAATATGGCAAGAATCCCAATATTTTTCATACTTTTCTAACATCTTCGTCACTAGGAAGACTTTTGTATTGTTTCTCTCGACATTTCAATCGTGGAAACACATCACGATAAATTATAGCAGTTTCTAACATAAAAAAAGTAGAATTCCAACGAGTTTTGCAATCAAGAGATAATTTTTTTGTGCAATGAATTGGCAATTGACGTGCAGCTTCATCAAATTTTTCTACTCTTGCAGGTGAAGCACTCCAATACATGACACTATCACATATGTAGTGGTAAATCTTTTCTTGGGATCTTCTCCAAGAGAAACCGAATCATAGCATCATTGGTGGTGCAATTGTCAACCGTGATTGTTGAAAGTTTGCAATCAATATTCCAATCCAAAAAACACTCAACAAGCTTATCAGCAAGAATCTCAGCTGTGTGCGGCGCTGGAATATATATAAACCTGAACAAAGAATTAAAAATCATAAATATTTTTTATTTCAAAATATATCACTAAGAAATAAAATTTATCATACCTCAAGATAACACTTTGTAGTGTCCATGAATCATCAATAAAGTGCCCAGTAACTGCCATAAAACTTTTTTGTTCGATTTCCACATGTCAGTCAATTCGACACTTAACCTTGCCCAATAATTTGTAACACTTGGTCTTCTCTTTATTGTAAATCTTTAAAATATTTTTTTTCAAGGTATTTTTTGAGATAATCTTAAAACAAGGTTGGAGGCTAGCAACAAAATCTTGAAACCCCTCATGATCAACAATACCAAGTGCATAATCATGCAAAATAACCATAACAACAAGCTTATGTTTCGAATCTTCTTGGCTGAAAATATGGGCAGTTAAGTTTTGACTTCCACCAGCTTTCTTGCTTGCCATCATAAAACTTTGATGAATATCCATCTTTCTAGGACGGTTTCTACAAGTCTTGTCATGATGTTTTTTCAAATGTGAAAGCTGGTGGGTTTGAAAAAAACATCATGACAAGACTTGTAGAAACCGTCCTAGAAAGATGGATATCCGCCAAAGTTTTATGATGGCAAGCAAAGCTGGTGGAAGTTAAAACTTAACTGCCCATATTTTCAGCCAAGAAGATTCGAGACAAAAGCTTGTTGTTATGGTTATTTTGCATGATTATGCACTTGGTATTGTTGATCATGAGGGGTTTCAAGATTTTGTTGCTAGCATCCAACCTTGTTTTAAGATGATCTCAAGAAATACCTTGAAAAAAGATATTTTAAAGATTTACAACGAAGAGAAGACCAAGTGTTACAAATTATTGGGCAAGGTTAAGTGTCGAATTGCAATCACAACTGACATGTGGACATCGAACAATACAAAAAAAGGTTTTATGGCAGTTACTGGACACTTTATTGATGATTCATGGACACTACAAAGTGTTATCTTGAGGTATGATAAATTTTATTTCTTATTGATATATTTTGAAATAAAAAATATTTATGATGTTTAATTCTTTGTCCAGGTTTATATATATTCCAGCGCCACACAGCTGAGATTCTTGCTGATAAGCTTGTTGAATGTTTTTTGGATTGGAATATTGATCGCAAACTTTCAACAATCACGGTTGACAATTGCACCACCAATGATGCTATGATTCGATTTCTCTTGGAGAATCCCAAGAAAAGATTTACCACTACATGGAAACGTGCTTCATATGCGTTGTTGTGCTCATATTTTGAATCTGATGAATCTGATTGTGAAAGATGGATTTGAACTAATTAGTCATTCAATTGAGAAAATACGTGATAGTGTCATGTATTGGAGTGCTTCACCTGCAAGAGTAGAAAATTTTGATGAAGCTGCACGTCAATTGCCAATTCATTGCACAAAAAAATTATCTCTTGATTGCAAAACTCGTTGGAATTCTACTTTTTTGATGTTAGAAACTGCTATAATTTATCGTGATGTGTTTCCACGATTGAAATGTCGAGAGAAACAATACAAAAGTCTTCCTAGTGACGAAGATTGAGAGAATGCAATTGAGATTTGTGATAAGTTGAAAATATTTTATGATGTGACTGAATTGTTTTCTGGTACACTTTATCCCACATCTAATTTTTATTTTCCAAATATCTGTGATATCAAATTACAATTAGATGAGTGGGTGAATAGTCCAAAGTTGATTATCCAATGCATGGCGACGAAGATGTTAGAAAAGTATGAAAAATATTGGGATTCTTGCCATATTATGATGGGGGTTGCTGCTGTTCTAGATCCTAGGTACAAAATGAAATTGGTTGAATTTTACTTTACACAAATTTATGGTGAAAGATCTCAGTTCAAGGTAGATGAGATTGGACAAAACTGTTGTGATTTATTGGTGGATTACCAATCAAGAACTGAAAGTAGGGAAAATAACATAAGTGCAAGAAGTTCAATGGATGTTGGATCATCATCTTGTGCTTTTGGTCATGGTGTGAATGCCACTTTACAAAAATATGACCAATTTGTGGCTTTAAGCTCAGATCCTATTGCTTCGATTTCCAAAAATCAGAGTTTCAAAAAATATTTCCTCATGATCTGACAGTCGTTTAACCCTCCTTTGTTGTTGGGTACAGAGAATCCTGTTGACTGCGAGAGCTGGTTGGACGACATTGATCAGTTGTTCAGCCGCCCTCTCACGTTCTCTGTGTCTGAAATTCTGGAACCCTTCGAAAGTATCAAAATCTCCTATTTATAGTGTTTGGATCCCATAATAATTATTTTCCTTAGGCCACAAGGAATTTCCGAAGGATATATATTTAGGTGAGAATGTTTTGCCAAGAACTGAAAACTTTGACATTTTAAGTTGGTGGAAGACAAATAGAGTTAAATATCCGAACTTGCAAAAAATGGCAAGAGACATTTTGGTCATCCCGGTTTCAACAGTTGCGTTTGAGTCAGCTTTTAGTTGCAGTGGAAGATTGGTTAGTCCTCATCGAAGTAGGCTTCATCCAGCTACTTTGGAGGCATTGATGTGTGCTCGTCGTTGGTTGTGAAACAATTTAAAAGGTCTTTTGTTAATTATATTATATTATTTATATATATATTGTTATATGTATAACAAATTTAAGCAATTTTTTGTTTATTCTTGTAGTTACTTCAACTATCCATGATTTATCAGATTGTCCAACAATGCTTGACGAGGAAGAAGATGATGATGAGGAACATAGTCTTGTTGATGACTAAAGACATTGTCCAATTGATTTTGTTGTACTTTGTTGTTTCTTTAGATTTAAAGTACTGTTGTGTTCTATTTATTTCTTTAAATTGTGTTCAATTATGATGTGTGTACGATGTGAAAAATTGTACTCACGAATTTCTTTTTATTCGGATGCTTGAATTATGTTTAATTTGCATGAATTCTTGAATTAGAATTATCTCGGGTTACTGTCTTGCTTAGTTTGAATTTTATTTTTGAATCTTTTCTTTGGGCTGGCGGGTTGGCGGGTCCAACCCGCAATGGACCCGCCGGGTTTTCAAGGCGGGGCGGGGCGGGGCGGGGCGGGTTCATGAAAGATCCGGGTCCGGGGCGGGTGAATATTTTACATGGCGGGGCGGGTCTCGGGTTCATCCAAACCCACCCCGCTGCCATCCCTACAAATATCAATTGTCTTGCAATATCTTAAACCTGTAATGTATTTGCCGTCTTGAAGTATTTCCAAAAGATTACTCTGTGATCTGTTGTAAAAATAGATTACATCCACTCAAACCTTCAATCGTCTCACAAATGGATTCAGAACATGCTAATTACATACCTTGCAGCAGCATCACTCTTTGTAGAAATATAAATGTCATATTATGTATATATATACGAGAAGGGGGCAACTCTACTAACCTCTCAGAAATTTCAGCATCGCTGTTTTGCTTAAATTTACTCGGAATTTGCTGTAATCCGTAACAGCAGTTGAATATCAACATTAAAAATATACAAATTACCTCAATTTCCTGTCTTCGATTTGCAGAGAAACCCTTCACAGGTATTGACAATCAACAGACATATCAAGAAACATTTTTTATTAAAATGAAAGTAAAAAATATATATATAGGCGAAAGGAAAGAAAAACACACAGAGGCCGTGAAATTGCGCAATCCATGGAGTACAGTAGACGAAACAAAACATCGAGAGAGGTGAAGATTTGAAGAGCAAGATAGAAAATCCATAGAATTATTATTATTAATTGTCATAATGAATGTGAAATAAAATAATATCTACCAAAGAAATAGCAAATGATAGATAGTATTTGGGTTCTTAGTGAAAAATTATTATTATTTAGCTAAAATGTCGATTTTAGTCATGTATATATTGATGTGTGACATTTTTAGTTTGATATGTTTCAATTAATAAATTATAATCTTGAAATTAAATATTTTGATCAATTTTAGTCTTTTTCATCAAAATCAAATAATTAAATAGATAATATAATCATTAAATTTTATAACTACGTTGTAGAATAAATGTTCATATCTTGAACAATTTTCTTAACCATGTATTTAAACAATTTAACCTTGATATCAGTTATTTAATTAAGTAATTTTAGGTTGAACGGACTAAAATTGATCAAAATAATATAATTATAAGACTATTTTTGATTCATTGAAACATACATGACTAAAATTGTCACACACAAATACATACAAAACTAAAATTGACATTATACTTATTTTTATTACAAAAATATTATTTTTCTCTTAAACAAAAAAAAGGACGGTAAATATAAATAACTTTAACTAGTCTCCCGAATAACCTGTCTGACAAAAAACCACTCTTAAACTTTTGTTTAGAAATACGAGTTTTTGGACATCAAACTTATTTATCATATGAATATTTCCCCTTGACAATATAATATAGATAACTAAAATTTAAAGATTATGTTATTTCAAATTCGGACACCATCAATTTATATTGTTTTCGACACGGTCATACTACAGACGAATTTCCAAATGCCAAATAGTGTGATTTACTGGTCGATATCATCTTATACAAATATCATACAATTAATTACATTATATAATATATAATTATTTTATATTTCATATATATAGTTTTTATCATTATTTATATATTCATATCTTATGATCATCTCATCTTATATATCAAACAATAAATCAGAGTATATTTCCACGGGAAAAAAAATAAAATATCCGGGTAAATTACCTTATCGAAAGTAAAAAGATTAACTTATATGTATGCATATTCTATAGTGCTCATTTTTATTTTTCCAAAGGGGTATGATGCAAGCAAAGAGTACAGCCACAAAATTCTCTAACTTCAAAATGGACACAGAACATCTATTTGGATCACAAGTCCAAAACGTACCATCACCAAAATGCCAAAAGGGGTAGGGTCATAACATAAATAATTAACAAGCTTGCAATTTTCACACAGATATGCATCCAGCACAATGCAGCAGCAAATGCACCCCAGCCCACAGCGAGTTATGGCAGGCACGAACCAACAAACACGGATACATCATATACGTGAACAGCTTTTTTCCATCTACTCTGGTATGGTCCAGAGAAACAATTTCTGTTCCCGCACAATACCACACGCCTTAGAAATTCAGCTTTGCATCCGGTAACCTGGAATCCTACCTGAAACAAATGGGCTGCCACTGCATATAAATGTAGGGGTTGAGGACGAAGATGGTGAGACCTCACTACCACTGGTGCATTGCAAAGGCTCCAATGTCTCAACTACATCGCTCATCAAAGGTCTAGCTTTCGGGTTTTGGCTCAAACAATAGTATGCCAAACTGCAAGCTTTTTGTGATGCTCTTACAGAGTACTGGTTTTCTAATCTAGGATCGATTATCTGAATCAGTTTCCTCTTGTCGTTTAGTTTCGGTCTGGCCCACTCTACCAGGCTCGTTTCCTTGCTCGGCCTTGTCTTGTCAACAGATTTCCTTCCCGTTAATAGTTCCAGAAGAACTACACCAAAACTGTAGACATCACTCCTAGCAGTAAGGTGCCCTGCCCATGTCATGCGGAGATGAGACATCAACTAGATACTCAGAGAACATAAAGGCAACCAGCAAATAGACTCCAAAATTTCATGGAATGATAACCATCGCCGAGAGATTAGTGTTCCTAATAACAGATGTATCAACGAACTTCGAGTACTCAAGGATGCATGTAAACAAACCCGTGGCGATTTAACAAAGCAAGGATTCCAACTTGTTGCCATAAGTAATTAATGCATGTTACTGAATCAAGCCCTCTCACTCTCCACATTGAGATAAGATGGCTGCCAGACATTAATATTTGATATCTCTATATATATTTATCTTCAATAGTTGGGATTATATTTCAGATAACAGAGAAACATAAGAAGATATTCTGATAAAAGGCAATGGTAAAAATTTAGAAGCAATACCGGTCATGACATATTCTGGGGCCGCATAGCCATAGGTACCCATAACTCGAGTGGATACATGGGTCTCGTCACCTTGTGGCCCCGCTTTTGCAAGCCCAAAATCAGAAAGCTTTGCCATATAATCCTGCAACCCATGCATAATTTATTTAGCTAACATATTAAAGTTCTTTATCATAACGTTGACAATTCTGTTTCTCTTGTATCTGAGAATTTCAGTATTTTGATCAAGTCATTCATTTTTATTTTCTGAATCCTTGTTAGGCTTGCTGGAGAACCTGTTGCTGAACTTGATTAATCGTCCATGTGCTTGATTGCAAAAAATTGACCATGGGCTTAAGAATTGACTCACATATACACCCCAAAAGTAATAAGTCACAGTAATATCAAATCATTTTTTCCAAGTTAGGAACCTAGGCAGAGTGCAAAGGGAATATTCTGATTCAAAATATAACACCACCACCTACCGAGTCCAGCAGAATGTTTGAGGTCTTGAAGTCTCGATATATAACTGGCCTTTCAGCATTATGAAGGAAAGCAAGCCCTTTAGCAGCCCCAAGAGCGATCATCATCCTTGTTGACCAAGATAGTGGAGCAGTTGTTTCTGGATGCCTCAGAAAATTCCAGGTAAATGTTAGCCAGCAAAAAATCAAATAAATCACACAAGAAAGAGAGAGACACTTTTCAGTATGGCACCCATGCCAAAGAAACACGGAAAAATACACGCAAATGCGTTACCGACATCAAAATCAAACAATGCAAACAAGATAGAAAAGCTAGAAAACAACGAGCGGAAAAAGAGCTTCGTACAACCAAACATAGAAGAGAAACAACTGGGTAGAGAGAGATGTCTCCAATGAAATTAACTTAGCTCTAACACACTATACAAGTATTGTTCACTAATTTTGATAAATAATTCTACTAAGAGTTATATTACTCCACTAATCATATCACAATTGATTCATTATATCAATTGAAAGCACTATTTGGATTTTGGATTGCATGAAAAAGTCTACATCAATCAGTTTACTGAACTCTGTGAAAATTCTGAACATCACCAGGCTCTAAAATCATGCTAGACTGTTAGCTCATTGTGCTCCAACTAAACATATACATAGGAACTAGGAAGAAAATATCTGACTCTCGCACGAACCAAGATGGGACAGCTTTCTTAAATAGAGGAAAATTCACCAAGCTAAAATAAGTGAGGGGCTATTTTTGCACCAATGTTCTCACCAGAAAAATATTTAACGAAATGGAAGAAAAACTTATCAGTAACAACACCGAAAAAGTAAGCTTAGGAAGAAATAAACCTACTTCGAAAGAGGTGATTCTCAAGGCTTCCTCGGAACATGAACTCATAAACTAGTAACCTGTGATCGTCCTCACAGCAATATCCAATCAACTTCACCAGATTTGGGTGCCTGAGCTGCCCGAGGAAGTTGACCTCAGTCTGAAACAGGAAATCATCCCTTCAATTCAGATATTTGGATATATTCACGAGACAATAAGATGGAACTGTGGGGGGAAATTGATGAACCTAGCATTCATGGTAACTTCTAGTTGCATGAAATGAAATTGTCAGTAAAAAAGGCTTGAGTTTGAGAAAGTTTAACTTATTATTTCATAAGAAAAAGAGTAATTACAGACATAAATACAATAGTAGAAGGATTGAAAACCATCCACCGACTTGAAATGAAGCACATAAAATACATGCAGGACATGCATGGAGCACACAAAAAACGAAGTCCAACTCCAGCAAAGCAAGAAAAAAGAGTCCAAAACTCACAAGCCATTCACGGTGCCCTTGAAGGCCTTCCTTGTTAAGAACCTTAACAGCAACAGGGAGAGATTTGAGTCCAACCCGAACATTCTCATCAATGTAGCCTTTGTACACCGTTCCAAAGCCACCCTCTCCAAGTATGTAGTCAGAACGGAAACTTTTTGTGATGGTCTCGAGCTCGAAGAGGGTGAAGGCAATTACATGCGTGTACAGCAAGGAGTTCTTCCGAAAGTCCTCCAAGTTACGGGTGTGTGGAGGGATCACTCAGATCTGATGTAGAGCGACTGTGCTTCCTCCCTAGACCTGATAGATTCCTGGTGGGAACTGGCAACACCTGGAGCTGCTGTTGAACTGCTAAATTTTTTTATTTTTTTTATTTCAATTCCAACATTAATAACCTCGAACTTTTGAACCACCCCACAGTTACTACCACCTCCGTTCAAGTGATACAATGAAAATGCAATCGAGTGATGACACAGTCACAGAATGCTTATGTATTCAGCAACAATTTCCAAAAAAAACAAGAGGAAAAACAAAACGCCATTGGGCAGCAAGCACAAAACATTAAAATTAAACCCTAACCACAAATTCCAACAATCAAACGACAGAAATGGAGTCAGCGAGAGCTCCAATCACACAATGCTCACACATTCCGCACAACAATTACATCAAAAATCAAGAAACAAAACCAAAAATAAAAAAAAAACAAGCAGAACATCATCCCTAGACACAACTGTTTGCAAAGAAATCCAGTGACACAACATTCAGACCAAGAAGCTGGGAAAAAAAATGGAAGCTAGACCTAGATCTATCACCACACGACACAATGCAATAGAAATGATAGCAAACTGAGAGTAGGGAAAAGCGAACCTTGAGTCTGGTTGTGTGCGGTGGCGACGATGGCTGATTCCTCCCTAGTGCCGCAATTGCCCATCTTGTTTGTGAGGCAGTGAAGCAGTTGGTCTCATTCTTGGGGAAATTTAGGTGGGGCCGCCTCACACCAAATGGCATTTCCAGGATTCAACTCTCTCTATACTTGTTTGTAACTTGTAATATAACCCAACCCAACCCCCCCCTTTCAAGACTTTTCTCCTCACACAACATGCCACATTATTATTTCCCACATTCATTAACTATTTCTTTACACCTTTTTATTGCTATCAATATCAATTAATTATTAATTAATGATTAATTCAATATTTGAAGTATATAAATTCGAGTTTATTTAAATGGAATAAACCACTCGAGTTCGAGTCAAAGAGATGAGATATTTCGTTCATTCCATTCAAAGTATTTCGACTTTAAGGTAACGTTTGAAAATGCTTTTAGGAAGCATTTATTAACTTTTCGTTCACAAAATTTCAAATTTTTATTAACGAAAAAGTTGAGAAGTACTTTTAAATAAGCTATCTCAAAACACTACCTAAATTTGATCGAGTTGCTGCAGAAAATCTATGATGATAGTATTTTTTTTGCCGGAAGTTCAAAAATAGTTGTTTTTTTAAGAATTTTATTTTTAATTAGTTCAACCAATCAAGAATGAAGAAAAATAACAATATCTCAACGGTTTGGTAGTCTTATATTATTAATGTTTGTATAACTTATTTTATCCAATCATGCGTTCTTTTCGTCATATTATTTATCCATCTATTAATTATTTATTTTACATCAATCAAATCATTAATTATTTATCTTATATCAATCAAAGTATTGAATTTAAATTACTATATTATCTTTTATAAATAATATTATTTATATTTTATTTATTCTTAAAAATATTAAATGATAATTTATTATTTTTATATAAAATTTAATAAATCAAATCAAATAAACTATAAGTTATCAATCAAATCTCATACTACATTAACTATCCTTATTTATTTATTTTTTATTACATTACATTACTTATCTATGTATTATTTATCCTATCACTCAAATCAAATGACGCAATGTTACTTTTTTCTATGAAATTTATTTAATAAACTTCACAATTGAATTTTTTTTTTTCGCCCTTCATAAATCAATTGCTATAACAATATTAGGGCCATAATGGCTTTGATGGTCTGGCCCAGCCCACTTCATCTTGTGACCGGTGGAGGGAAATAGTGGCGGGAAACTGGTTGTTTTTCCCGCCATGGGCATATAAACCCTTCGGCTTTCCCTGCAATCTCCAAATCTGGTTCGTTTCGATTTCGAATCTAGAACCAAACGCGGATCTTGATTTTGCTATTCGATTCTCTCTGGTGGAGTGAATCTTGGTTAGCTGGAGAAGAGGAATTGTTAGATCTTGGAAATGGAGGGTTATGGCGGCAGCGGGGGATACTGTCTGGACGAGAAAGCAGTGTGGGTGGAGAACTTCTTCTTGGAGTTTCTGAAGAAATTCAGTCCGGAAGAGCAGGGCGGCCGTGGAGGCGGAGGCTATCCGCCGTACTACGAGGCTGAGGTGGAGGCGATGAGGCCCAACGAATCCAACACCATGTTCATCGATTTCTCACACGTCATGACCTTCAATAACATCATACAGAAGGCAATCTCAGATGAATTTCTCCGCTTCGAGCCTTACTTGAATAATGCCTGCAAGAGGTTTGTCATGGAGCTTAAGCCCACATTTATTGCTGATGATAATCAGAACAAGGACATTAACGTCGCGTTCTACAACCTTCCCGTGGTCAAGAGGTGCTGCTTATTTGTTTCCACGATTCTTTGGATTAAATCAATGTTTGACTTCTTTTTCAATCAGATTACGGTTGCTTCTTTTTTTTTTTCCACTGTAACGTGATTTTTTTTGCAGATTGAGGGAATTGACCACTTCCGAGATAGGAAGCTAGTGTCGGTGAGTGGCGTGGTCACTCGGACCAGTGAGGTTAGGCCCGAGCTTCTTCAGGGCACTTTCAAATGTTTGGAATGTGGAAATGTCGTTAAGAATGTTGAACAACAATTCAAGTACACCGAGGTTTGCACAATTTTCCTTCTAATACGTTCCTATTCAAGCATACATAACCAAAAAAAAATGTGGTCTTTTCCCAGACGGTTATCTGTTGCTGGGTCTGCCGTTATAGTTGACTTGTTAGTTAGCTTGTCTTTACTTATGGGTTAAACCGAGATTCTGTTTACCAGTTTCTTGAGTACATCCAAGTTTAGGAATGGAGGCAAGAAAGGATGTTTCATTAACCAGAATTCAGATTAATTCCCTTGTAATGAATAATGACTTTCAAATACTGGTTATCCAGAGTCCAACGTTGCAAATAATTGTTTATCTAATCCGAGTGTGTTGTAATTTAAAATTTTGTCAGAGAAACAGTTGACACCTATTTCTTTTAGTTGGACTTGGCACTTGGGTGCTACATTCCACTGAGTTTGTCAAATAAATTTATATTTTCTTTGCTGTGACAAAGAATGAAACATCGATATATCAAAAAAATGTATATATATCGAAAAAATTTCAGTACGATATCTCGAAAAGTCGTTATTTTGGTTCGGTATCCTAGCCCTATTTCTAGGACAAAAATGATGTGCTCCAAAATTTTGCTATTGGCACAATTATTTATGCCACCTTTAACTAATCATTGAATCATCTGTTCAACTTCATTTGTCTCTGAATCCCTGTGATCTTGTGCAGCCAATTATCTGCATGAATGCAACTTGCTATAACAGATCCAAGTGGGCGTTGCTGAGACAAGAAAGCAAGTTTGCAGACTGGCAGAGGGTTCGAATGCAGGAGACTTCCCAGGAAATACCTGCTGGCTCCCTTCCCAGATCACTGGATGTCATTCTACGTCATGATATTGTTGAACAAGCTAGGGCTGGTGACAAGTAAGGATCATTTATTTGCATTATTAATGCTTTGTTTTAATTGACTAGTGAAAAACTTAACATGGTGTTTCAACTTTATAGGGTTGTATTCACTGGCACCGTGGTTGTTCTACCTGACATTCTGGCATTAAGCCTCTCCAGAGAGAGAGCTGAGTTTCGCAGAGAAGGATCTCAGCGTAAGAATGTAAATACTGGTCAAGAAGGTGCAAAAGGTCTTCGTGCCTTGGGTGTGAGAGACCTTTCTTACCGTCTTGCCTTTATAGCAAACTCGGTTTCAGGTGTGTAATACCTTCGATGTTTGTGCATTATAAAACATGATTATGACTGACACTGAGTGGCACTCTTTGATAAGCTATAAACGCATAAAATTCCGCATAAGGTCATTGAGCTGCATATTTCAACACTTCATTTTTTACTTTTTTATAATTTTTTTTTGTTGCAAGATTTGTGATGACCGAAGAGATAATGACATCAGAAATAAAAGGGATGTTGATGAGGATGAAAGTCAGCAATACTCGGTGTGTTCCCTAATCAGGCGATATTTATGATTTTTTTCCCCATATTTTATAAATTTCCCTTTGAAACTTTTGTAAAGCCTGTTACTCATAAGTTTTGATCTCCTCATTTGAAATATGCTTTTCTCCCCATGGTTCTATTGGTTGGACAGGCAGAAGACTTGAGTGAGATGCACAGTATGAGAAACACACCTGACTTCTTTAATAAGCTTGTTGACAGCATTGCACCTACAGTGTTTGGTCACCAAGATATCAAGCGAGCAATCCTGCTTATGCTTTTGGGTGGTATCCATAAGTTTACGCATGAAGGCATCAACTTAAGAGGAGACATTAATGTTTTGTATTGTGGGTGATCCCAGCTGCGCAAAATCTCAGTTTCTCAAGTATGCTGACATTTGATTTTTATTGTGCCCTCTCATGAATTCAAGTTGTTTTAAGTTGTACTGTTCTGCCCACCATAGGTATGCCTCAGGTCTAGTCCCAAGGTCTGTCTACACTTCAGGAAAGTCCTCATCCGCCGCTGGGCTTACCGCGACAGTGGCCAAGGAACCAGAGACTGGTGAATTCTGCATTGAGGTAGTGTAATTTTTTTTTCTTCAGGTTTTACCATGAATGATTCATTTGAGAGCTTCAGACTCTGACATGAGGTTCTTTTGGAGATGAAAAGTAAACTTGCACCTTGAGCAGCAATACTTCATCACACGTGTATTACTTATATGATGTCTCTAAGTTAATATACTATCTGTTGATTTCCTTCAGGCTGGGGCACTAATGCTTGCTGACAATGGCATCTGTTGTATCGATGAATTTGACAAAATGGATGTCAAAGATCAGGTAATTTTAACCTCATTGATGTTTTCCCCTTCCTCTGCTAGAAAATTAGTTTAGAAAGGGGCCACACTCGTGATCTGGATCAACTTCATTTGATTGTATTTCACAAATCTTAAGGTTGCCATACATGAAGCTATGGAGCAACAGACAATAAGCATAACTAAAGCTGGAATTCAAGCAACGCTGAATGCTAGAACTTCAATTTTAGCTGCTGCCAATCCCCAGGGGGGGCGATATGATAAGACTTAACCCTTGAAGGTGAGCATTCATTTGTGTCTTGTCATTTGAATAAAACACCAGCATGGAAAGATCATGATCTTTTTGGAAAGTCTGGCGGCTTCGATTTGGAAATGCCTTATTCTGTAGAGTAATGCTTCTATTATATACTTCTGTAGTACAATGTGGCTCTTCCTCCTGCAATTCTTTCGAGGTTCGACCTTGTATATGTTATGATTGATGACCCTGATGACCAAACTGATTTCCGCATTGCTCATCATATCGTGAGAGTTCATCAAAAGCACGAAAATGCACTTGCTCCTCCATTTACTACCGGACAGTTGAAACGCTACATCTCATATGCAAAGACTCTGAAACCAAAGGTTTGTTCTTCCCCGCGTAGCAGAAATGTAATTTTCAAATTTGAGATAAGTTTATGCCAACATGTCAGGTTATATTATCATGCAGCTAACCTCTGAAGCTAGACAATGCTTGGTGGAATCCTATGTTTCACTTCGCAGAGGTGATGCGGCTCCTGGTAGTAGAGTTGCATATCGGATGACCGTGAGGCAACTGGAGGCGCTAATAAGGCTATCAGAGGCAATTGCACGATGTCATTTAGATGCTGAGGTATACAAATGACTTGCGCATAATAAGTTGTCTGAATTTATTTGCCATGACTTGTCTTGTGTGGTTAGGTGCATCCCCGGCACGTACGTCTTGCTGTAAGACTGCTAAAGACGTCAATAATCAAGTGAGTGGTCAATTACATTTCGTGTAATTGAGATACCTTGGTTATAAACCAATCAACTAAGATTGATGGTTATTATTGCTCATTTGATTGAACTACAGCGTGGAATCAAGTGAAATTGATCTGTCAGAGTTTCAGAAAGAGAATCATGAGATTCATGACAATGATGGTAATGACGATGGAGGTCGTGTTTCTAGCCGAGGCCAAAGTCATTCATCCAGTGAAACAGCTCAACCAGAATCTGAAAATAGGGGTTCGTTCAATATTATATCTTCTTACACTTTCTGAAGATGTAAGCCCTATATCACCGGTATCTTTCTTGTGCAGAAAATGGAGAAGGGACTGCTAGCAAGCAAGGAAAGAAACTAGTAATAAGTGATGAATATTTTCAGAGAGTAACCCGTGCACTCATAATGCGACTCAGGCAACATGAAGAGACTGTAAAACAACAAGGTGGTCGTCAATAATGACTTGAGATGCTACATATATTGCAAAAGACGAAATGGAATTTTGTTTCTCATCTATAGAACTGCTCAAGAAGGGTGAAAACAAATTAAATGATTGGAAATATGAGAAGACTTCTTATTATGTTGAAGGCTTCTATATTTTGATGAATTTAATGCGAACATACATGTTTGTGTACTTGTGAACGCAGGACAGGATTGGCTGGAATGAAGCAGAGGGATTTGATTAAGTGGTATGTTGAACAGCAGAATGAGAAAAATGTTTACAGTTCATCGGACGAGGCAGCTGCCGAATTAACAAAAGTGAAAGCCATTATTGAGGTACAAATTCGCCCAATTATTGTTCATAACAATGTTTCCCTATTAACTGACCTTTTGACGGTAAATTATGAACCGAAGTTACAATTGCTATCTATTCTATCAATGGTACGTGAACATTTAGTCTATGTAGCAGACTGAATGTTGTCATGTACATAATAAGCTGATTGAATGTTTGCCACATGTCATGTTACGGAACATGTTGACTGTTGGCGGCTTCTCGTCTTGAATATGATGCTGATTCGATTATTGCGTACGATGCAGAGTTTGATACGAAGAGAAGGCTATTTGATAGTTTTAGATGATGGGAGACAAACGAATGAGGGCGAGACCGAGAGAGCTCCATCAAGACATGATAGGATATTAGATGTGGCTCCAAACTATTCTCTTGACTAATCGTACGTCTCTGTTCTTTATGTGTTTGCTTTTAGTTTGAGTTTGTTGTACACATTAGTTTCGACATTCTTGGTAGTTGGTAATGATCCAGTCTTGGTTGGTTAGGGTTGGAGCTGTTTAGGGAGTCCAACATTGAAATCATTCAAGTATTTATGTAATGACACTATAAATAGACTTTATGAAAATTGAATTATGTTTGCATTAGTAGACATGTCACAGATTTCCTAGTAATAGATTTAAGATCCATGGTTTTAGTAATTTACAATTTACAATTATAATACAAGGTTTCATATTCTTTTTGATTTTTTCCACTAGTAATGAATGGAATTCACCCATTAAAAAAACTTAGGTTAAATGTTTAATTTCATTTGTTAAGAAAATTTTAGTTTTGAAATATGTTACATGCAAAAATTTGGAATCAATCAGGAGTCCCCATTCTCCTAAGAAATTATTGCTTCCTGTCTGCTAGTTGTTTGGTTGTTTTCCGTTACTATGTTGGCCATGTGCCCCTTTGCAAAGTTTCAAAACGAGTTCACTGTTCACCTTGTGCATGAATTTGCATTCAGGCCCCTTAACTCTTAAAATTACAGAATGCGACTCTCCATCCAATCTAATGAGAATTTTCTCGAAATTTCCTATCCAAATATATATTTAAATAATTTTATTACAAGGTATTTAATTACAATCGATCAATTCCAACGACAGGGTCCGAAAAATGTAACGAAAAGCTCATTAAATGCAAACACCGATGCTGTATAGCACTATATTGTACAATATGTACTATTTTCTATCATCATCGAACATATTTTTGTTAAATAAATCATTGAAATTCTTTAACTTGTGTTGTATTTGATAAATTATCTATGCATTGCCCATGGGCATGCGTAAATTAAAAACTTGAAAAGTAAAATTTGAGATGTTCTCATGTATTTAAAATAACGAATTTAGTATTATTCAGGATATATATTATGATTTTTGTTTTTTTTAAAAAAAATAAACTATTGAGGACCACTGACCTTGGCTGCTTGCTAAGTTCATCCATGTATATGTACATATAAGTTCTGTTTATCATTTTTTTCAAAAATAATAATAATTAGAGAAATTGATTTTTTTTTGGTTCATTTATATATCTATTTTTTTTTGTTTTGATCAATTAATTTTTAAAAATTTGGATTAAAAAAAAAGAGCAAGTTGTTAAGATATCAAATAAAATAAAATAGTGACGGATACAACAAATAATATCTTATACTTAACTAATGATTATATTTTATAGTGCATATATCGAATTATCGACTATATATTATGATCAATTAAATACCTATATGACAAAAATATAACCTAACGAATTCCGCACCGGTGAAAATAAAGCTTACATAGATTTAAATCTATTCGTGAAAACAAAGCATTTGTATGAAATGAAAATCTATTCATCTATTCATAAAATAAAGATAAAAAACACCAAATTCACTCTAATTAATGGACTTTCTCATCTTATGAAAATATTTATATTTACAACAAAAATCATCTCATATTTTAATTTTAATTAACCACAAATAATATATAGGGCATTAGTTTTTATGTTAATAGTTAATCACTGTAATATTAAACTTGAGACTACTTAGCGCTATGGTCCATCTAATTTGATTTTGATACACTAACTTTTAATTTCACGTGACAGTTTGACATGTCAACATTTTTCAATATCAAATCCATTTGACCAAAATAATCAAAAATTAAAAATTAGTTTATCAAAACTAAATTTTAAAAAGTTAATGGTCCAAAACAAAAAAATAAACAAATTAATAGACAAAAAAAACTAGTTTTCCTAATAAGAATAATGACTAAATTAGGCATGCATCCGACTTAATGCACCAAGCACGTACAAGCACATGCACATTATTGAGATGAATAAATTTGAACAAATTACAAGCATTCATTTTTCTTTTTTTGGAAACCCATGCACATTAATGCATAAGAAAATTCCTTAAATATTAATTCCAACTTGTAAGAGTTATAAATCATATTTCTAGAATACAAGAAAAAATTTAAATTTGTTTTCACAATAATCACTTGCTCGTTAAATGTAATTTCTTTCTTCTTTTTTCCTTTCTTCTCGAAACATAATATAATTCAAACAATTCATTTCATTTTTCACAGTAATAACGACAATTAAGCGATATCATATGTTTTCACTCAAAATATTGTCAGTAAACTTTATAGAATATTTATCAATCATCTTCTGTGTCTACAAATTTAACAGAGTGCTAAAATTAAAAACATATTCATAATTTTAAAAGTCCTATACAATTCTTTTTGTTTACTTCGTGTTATCACGAAAATAGAATGCAGTGAGTTTTTGTGCTGTTTTGGGAGACACAAATTATTATTTATTTTGTTTAAAATTAACCTAATTAATGGGTTGGTGGGATGTGAATTGTTGATGTGGATTCGCAATTTTTTGGCATAGAGGGGCTTGTTTGTAAAACATTGACAGTTGATGGGTTCCGAAGCAAATTCACAAAGTTCATATTAGATGGAAATTGGAATTGCATTTTGTGCTACACAATTGAGGAAATGTCTCACAATATCTTACTATTTAATTAAAAATTGAGGTATCCATTTTAATTAATTTTTAGAACTAGGTTGATGAAATTTTATTTAATATTTTAATTTAATTTTCATTATAAAAATTTATGGATGAAACCTTTTTTTTTTTTTTTTTGAAATGATTCGGTTATATTTTTGTATCGGTATTTTTAAGTTTAGTCATATCTTTATCTATATTTTTAGATAGTTTATCATTACTAATAAAAAAAATATAGAAAAATCATTAATTTGAAAATAATAAAAATTTATCATGTTTTGATAATTATTCCAACACGCAATATGTGCAAAACGACACTGCTCTTATCTCTCCCTATATATAAAGAATCTCCCCCTTAGACACCATCTTTTAAATTGCCGAAATTGCCCTTATATAATATAAATATTATAATTTTATTTTTATTTGTTTTTTTTTTTGAAATTTTGATATTTCAAATTTTCATATTTTTCTCAACTAAACATCGTAGATAAGATAAATTGATAAAAAAAAATTTAATTTATTTTTATATTATTTTATAAATGTTAAAAAATAAATTTAAATATTATTGAAAAAATAATATTTATATATAACATACAATATTAAATATATTGTATGATTTTATACACACGCAACGCGTGTGCGATTATGCTAGTGTAAATAAATGAGTAGATTAATATAAGAGTCAATTGTGAATAAATCTCTAAACCCAAACCTAACTTTTTTTATAAATCCCTACAATAAAAATTCTTTCTTAAAACTCCCTAGGACCAACCAAACTTGGTCAAATCCAATGTTTAATTCTTGTACCCAATTTATGCATTTATGTACTCTATTTATGTAATGTTTGTGCTCAATTATGGTACTTGAATCAATCGCCAAATTGGTATCAGAGCTTTAGGTTAAATATTCAGACTTAATATTATTCGTTAACTCATACTTTTCTTTGTTGAGGAGAAGATTTTTTTACCAAAAGATGACTTCAAACGAAGGTTTGAATCAAGAGAATTTTATTTATATGAAATCCTATATAACAAGTTAATCTGTTCATATTAGATTACTTACGACAGAAAGATGATTTCTAACTCTCAATTTTTAGAAATTATCCCAGATTCCTCTAAACTCTCCGGAGATCTTAGAGAAATTCAAAAGACGGTAACAAAATTACAGCAATCAGCTGTATGAAATACCTCGGCAGATTGAAGGAATCCTTAAGAAACAAAAAGAAATTCTTGTAACCCTAAAGGATCTTCAAACTAAAATCACAAATCTAGAACAAACTTCAGGTTCTAGAAAAGGAAATACAGGAGGAAGGTTACCACTCTCGTTTGGTACCGAACCGTTGTTACATCAGAAAGGTAAAACCAAAATGGTTCAAAAACCTTTAACTGATGATGAAAGGATGATTAATCTTATAAAAGCAGTATCAGAGAAAAACACTATCTGATGACTACTTTAGAGAGATTAAATCTCGAGGATCTACAAGATCTCGCGGATTTTTTTGCGAATTTCAAAGTAGTAGATCTAAAAATGAACTCCTCTGAAGGTGAACAACCCATAGGAAATCCCCCAAGATATGCGGTTAAAACAGAAGAACCACATAGTGAGTTTCAGTTAGAGAAAATTCACATCCAGCAGGAACCAGATCAAGAAGGAGTAAAATCCCACTCCATCAAACTCCTTACGGAAAAACTGTTTTAGATCCAATACATCCTTACGGGGTTATGTTAAACCTTGATGTTTTGGACTTCAAAAACAGAGAAGATCTTATAAATGATTGGACGTCAGCTATGAGAATTGCAGCAGGAACATTAGATCTCAATAAAGAAGAATTCATTAAACTTCTAGAAATGAGTCTAATGGGATCTGTCAAGATTGCTTGGGAGATGACTATGCCAGATACGAAGGAATCAATCTTAGCAGGAGAATCCTCAGCGAAATTGGAGAAAGAATGGCCACCCTATTTAAAGCACAATTCATAGGGGTAGACTATTTCAACAATCAAGATACAGAGAAAAAGAGAAGATATACTCAAGCTCTGTATAGCCTCGAGTTACATGATATCTGTTTAGTTGATGAATACATTATGTTATTCACTAAATAACAGATGGAATTCAGGAGTCGAGGAAAATGTAGCTATTCAGCTATTTTTCGCAAAAATGCCAAGTTCCTGGAGAGAAATGCTGATTAAAGAATACGTTTCCAGGTCATCTTGACACTTTGGCAAGACGCGCGTCCTTTTTGAAAGGAAAATTGGCAGAATGGTGCCATATGACAGCATTACAGAAGAACTAAAAGAAAATAAGGGGTATAAATAAACGTACACCTTTATGTTGTAAAGATAATGAGCTTCCAACGATCATTGGAAACAGATCACAGAGATTTAAAAGGAAGAAATTCAGAAGTAATCCCTACAATAAAAGAATGAGAAGTTCTTGGAAACCAAGAACATTTTGGTCCAAACAAAAGGCCAGATCTTATAGGTCAGGAAGAAGAAGGGACCTACAAGAACATCCCCAGTAACAAGCTCATCATAAAACAGGGGAAGAACACCATCAAGAAGAACTTTCAGAAGAACTCCTACAAGAGCAAGTGAAAGTTTCAAGGATTGCAACTGCTGGACATGTGGAGCAAGAGGACATATATCTACAAGATTGTCCAGAAAACGAGAAAAAAAAGGAGTTAAACTCTTTGAAGTAACACCAGATATGGATGATGCGGTCTTCTTTCAAGATCTAGTCCAAGTATATCAATTTGAGGATATCCCCTCAGATGAAAGCATATACGAAGAAGAGATATTGTTTAGTCAAAAAGATTCTGAGGATGGATCAGAATCAGAATCAGAATAAAGAAGAAGTGTTTCGGCATGAAACACATGAAAGTTTGGCTGGATTCTTTAGCCAAACCACGATATCTCATAATATGGTCCAAAGGATTATGAGAGAAAATCCAACGTTACAAAAGTACCAGGGATTTTCGGCAGGACAAGTAGAAAGAGTCTTAGGCAACCTAGAGCTTAGACAAAGAAGACATATTTGATTTACAAAGTATCCAGAAGGGAAATGGCAATCCCCATGGAGTTAACAAGTAATCAAATAGAGATGCAGTTAATTCCTTTTGAAGAAATAAGAGAGAAATTGCAAAAGTTGAAAAGTGAGGTAGCAAGGACGATGTCTTGGATTCATATTGGAGCAATCCAAATAATGATCAAGACAACTTTTAAAAAAGGAATAGATTCACCCATAGATATCGTAGTATGCGATAAAAGAATGGGGAATATTCAAGATGCTGTCCTGGGTACTATCTCAGGAAATCTTTGTGCAGGAAAAATTGTATGAGTTATCTATCCAAGAATAGCCTACAATTTAGCTGACAGAGACTTTAGTCGAGCCTTGACGTTGCATCAAAACTCAAGGAAAAGAGACTAATGAAGGAAGGTAATAGACCATATTCTATTACATATCAAATTTCATATGCTCTTTCTAAGACTCATCATTCTGAATTATTTATTAGAAATGAGTTCATTTAAATTTCAGAGATCTTTGGGAAAGTTGCTCATGCAATATACCCAGAAAGAATCGAGTTTCCTTTAATTCAGAAAACAGACATTCAAATTCAAGACAGACCGGTTCTATACAGAGACCTTAAAATAGAACCGCGAAGGTTATCTTTTCAAGGAAACCGAATGACAAGTAGGAGATGGGACAAAATCTCCTATTCAAGAAATTCCACCAGAAGAAAAAGAGTTTTCTATAATAGGAAAACTTAGATCTCCAGAAGGATGGAAAGAAGTGAAAATAGTATTCGATATTACAAGTCATCGGAACCAGTTCCCTTGTAACTCGATTTACTATTTGGAACAACATAAAAAAGGAACTTACCAAAGATTGATAAATATTGGAGAATTGGAAGCTCAAATATGTGGAATTCCAGGAAAAGAAGTGGATCAGCTCATTCTTGGCCTAGAGTTTCTGGAGGACCATAAACCATGGAAACGCCTTGAAAAAAGAATAGAGTTCATGGCAAAATAAAAGACTTGGAGGATTCAATAAGAATTCTACGAAATGGAAAACCAAGAGAATTGGATAATGGACAATCCCTTAATCAGATTCGAGAACTCTGTTTACAAACAGAGGAAGAAGTAGCTGTTGAAATTAGTAAGTCATGAACATGATTTACTAGATCGCATTGAAGAGGTAGAAAGGAGTAACCATACTCTACCTTCTGAAGCCTTAGGAAGACTAAAGGTGAATAGTCTTAATCGGATTACTGAGTTACAACACAGTCTGTTAAAAATGGCAGGGCCATTTAGTAATCCCTTTAAAAAATGACAACAAGTCCTTTCTCCATATACATTCCGATAGGAATGTTGTATGAGCAATATAAGGCTGAATACTTTGCAGCTTATATTGATTCGGGAGCAGGAATTTGTACAGCAAAAAGAGGAGTCTTTCCTGAAAAATGTGAAGAAGATTTGCCAAAAAATTGCTGGACGAGATTTCTCTCGAAGAATTTTAATTCTTTGCAAAAGAATAAAACAAGCAGAGATCCTTATAGGAGGAGCAGGTCAGACACCTTGGTACAAGGTAAAGACACCACCAATCTATTTCCATGATACAGGAGCTGATATCCTGTTAGGAAATAACTTCTTACAAATGTTTAAGAAGTACACACAAGACAATGAGTCAAGAAGACTTATGTTCACTACAATTTGTGATCATAAAATTATCGTTCAAAGACTCAAAGTTGCTTTTTATCGACAATTGCCGATAATATTCGCAGCCAGCGTGGTGATAAGGGACAACTTTTTCACCCAAAAATGAAAGATCCAAGAAGGTTTGGAGAAACCATGTTGAAAATAACAACAGAACAAGAACTCCAAACAGAGGATATGGAGCTTCTCAAGGTAACTCTAAATCATAGAGATATAGAGTTAGAAAATAAGGTATCCCTTGAAGATGTCAAAATGAGGCTCAAAGAAAGTTATAATGAGCATCCTTTGGCATGGTGGGATAGAAATCAACTCAAAGCCAGTCTTACTCTAAAGGAAGGCAAAGAGTATGAATTCGTCAGATATAAGCCTATCCCGATGAACATAACAGATCAAAGGGATATGAGAATGATTATCAAGGAACATTTGGACCTTGGTCTAATCAAAGAAGGAGTTTCACCATATAGTAGCCCAGGTTTTTTGGTCAGAAATCATGGTGAAATAAAAAGAGGGAAACCCAGGTTAGTTATTAACTACCAAGGTATTAATAAAATCCTGGAGTTTGACGGGTACTTCATACCTAGTAGAGAACATCTAATTAGCTATGTACGAAATGCTAGAGTGTTCTCAAAATTTGATTGTAAGTCTGGATTCTACCAAAAGAATGGAAGAAGGCAGTAAGAAATTCACAGCCTTCTCTACTCCACAAGGACTATATTTGGGAAGTTATGCCTATGGGATTGGCCAATGCACCCCAAATATTTCAAAGAAAGATGGATAATCTTTTTAAAGATTACTTCAACTTTATGTTTGTTTATATTGATGATATTCTTATAGCATCAAAAAACATAGACGAACATGTTAAACACTTAGAGATTTTCTCTAAGATTTGTAAACAAGAAGGACTGGTTTTATCTGAAAATAAAGCAGTCGTAGCAACAAGGAAAATTGAATTCCTTGGTATTGAGATTGATGAAACTGGAATAATTCTACAACCCCATATTGTGAAAAAGGTAAAGAATTTTTCAGATAAACTCAAAGATGTAAAACAACTCCAGAGTTTTCTAGGAGTAGTTAATTTTGCAGGGATGTTCATAAACAACCTAGCAATGTACAGAAAGGTGTTCAGTCCTTTGTTAAAAAAGGATGCCAGATTTATATGGACCGATGACCATACTAAAGGGGTAAACCAATTAAAGGAGATATGTAAGAATCTCCCAAAAATGGCTATACCCGTAGATAAAGATGATCTGGTATTATTCACGGATGCCAGTGACGAATGGTGGGCTGCAGTCCTTACCAAGATCACCCCGGATGGAGAAATACCATGCAGATACTGTAGCGGTCTTTTTCAGAATCTGAGGCCATCGATGACATATCAACGAGAAGAAATTCTATGCAGTTAAAAGAGCTTTTGAAAAATGGCCATTATTTTTACTTGCTAAAAAAATTCACGCTGAAGGTTGATAACACCCAGGTAAAAGCTTTCTTAAGAAATAAGATTGAATCCAAACTGAGAAAGCTTGGTTATTAAGATGGCAAGCATTATGTCAAAATTATATTTTTGATATTGTATTATTAAATCTCATGAAAATATTCTTGCAGATTTTTTAACAAGAGATGGAAGGCAGTGATGTGGATTCCATCATGAAAATGCAGAGGCATCTCAGGAAACACCTTGGGTTGCTTCAAATCGAGTTCAACCAGTTAGTCATTAATGCTGAAATGGCTGGCAGGTTACAACAAGACGATCGGATCAAAGTATCAAATCGTATTACTGGATGTATGCAAGCTCAAACTCAACTATGGGCTGCTATTCAAGAGCCAAATGTTTAAGGCTATAGAGAAACCATTGGTTTCTCATAAACATGATATGTTAAAACCATTGTTTTACAAGAAGAAAAATTACAGCCACTGGTTGTAGAACAAAAGGTTGAGATTCCAAAACCCAAGAAACAAGTGCTAATTTATCATCAGCTTTTGATGAAATGGATGAAGCAACAATTGATGAGAAAAACTCATCAAGTCAACCCTCCGCCTCTAGGGTTAAAAAGGAGGAAGAGATCAATCTTAGGCCCAAACACTGACAAGGGTTAAATCTAAGATTGATACTAATCCAGCTATTATTTCTCCATTCCATGTTTATCTAACAAAGGTTGGGAGAGAATTAAAGACAAGAAGTGAAATCAATCCGAACACTTGCAGGGTTTGACATGTACTTGCGTGAGATCTATATATTCCCAAGGAGGTTTGGCTAAAAAACAATGTCAATACATAAGGATGTAAACGCTCATGGTATGAATTTGGGGCTTTGGCCTCAGTTTTTTATAACATAACGTCGCCCGAAGCTTCCCGAGATATCAACAGTTACCATAATGAATCCAGGAATCAGTTCAAAAAACATGGGCAAAGTAATGATCATTTGTCCAAAGGAGATGTGCTAGAATTATATTTCTTCCAGTGCAGGACTCCAGAACCAACAGGGAAAGGAATCACACGAACCCTTTCATTTCATCAAGCTAAGGAGACCTTGATTTGACCGAGCCATAAATTTTAATCAAGGATCCTAAAGCTGAAGAAATACCCTTGGTGTACCCACTTCTTGGAAGAAAATAAAATCTCAACCAGGAAGGGCATGGGGTATTTGGGTCTGTCCTCACCGAGGATGGACCAAAGTTCAAATTTCCGGTCAAAATTCTATCCTACCAAAATTTACTGTGAATAGGATCGTTTCCTGTTAAAACACAATGACAGGAATAAACTACGGCTTTCGCAGAAGAAACTCTTCGAAAAGAAGAGAAACTTTTTGTGGATACAACAAGCTGCCGGGGAAGTAAAGAAAACTCGTTCTCCGAAAATTTTATAACATGGCTCACATAGAAAGATTGTCAAGAAGGTTATCTGCCCCAGAAATGTCCTGATCAGAAGGAGCCAGAGTTCGGAAAAACATTCCAAGGGACCCCGATACGGATCAAAAAGATTTTTCCGAGACAAGCAAAAAGGTGGACAGGGACCCACCAAAGATGCGTTTTTTCAGGGACCACTGACAAAAGCAGATAGATGCCACCGACAAGAATAAAGAAGACATGTGAGGAGTATAGAGCCAAAAGAAAAGGAACGACATGTGACTCCGCCACCAACAAACGATGCCATTCAATTAATGGCATAAACATGACAAGGTGTGGATAACGGAAACCCTAGTGATTCATCCACTACGCTAAAGATGCCATTAATAATGCATCATAGAAGGACAAGACAAACAGCTGTAAGATTCCCTGAAGTTTTCTCGGTGAAACGAATGTGAAAACCTCAGCTATAAATACAAAGCGTTCAAGGAAGCTGAAGACATCGATCATTCCCTTCCAGTTTTCTTACAAATATTATTGTTTGTTAAAATTTCTCTTCTTTCTTTTGTGATAAATTTTTTTTTTTATGTATTTCAAGAACAAGGCTACTATGAGTAGCTAAACAAGTTTGTCTTCCATCCATCTTTCTACAGGAGGTTGATTTATGTAATAAATATTATGTCTGAACTAATTTTTCTAAAGTTTCTTGTTTCTTTCATGCTCATATTTTATATACTTAAATTCATATACCATACGCCTTAAGGTAGAAAAACGAATTAATGGCTGTGCCTGGGTGTCGTTGAAGGAGCTTGTGCAGAATCCCATCTTTGCGACTGCGTGGTTGGAGTGTGAGGAGCACTTCGTAAAACTCCGGCAGTATGACCCGATGACACTATGGTCACAGAGATTTTTGAATTAATTCATCTTACGGAAGCATGTTGGAACCCTAAATCCAGAGTATATCGGCTGAAAACCTTGCGTATCCTATAGTTCGGCTTAGCCTGAACTGGTTCGATAGGTTAAAACAATGCCACATATAAAGGGATTAAATGCTAAACACATTATTAAAAGACAAATTTGAGGACCACTAGGGAGTTAAACACAAAGAAATTGGAGTGTAGGGAGTTAAAGAAAGAAATGTTTGGGTTTGGGGATTTTAAAATAATTTGCCCAATATAAATATTGTTGACAATATATATAAATATATTATATATAAATATATATATATATGTATATAACCAAGTAAATATTTTCTTTTGATACAAATATTATTTCTATAAACTTTATCTTTGGGTTATATTGATAGACTTCTTTTTTTTTTTATATAAGAGAAGAATTGTTATAAATATATTCTTAAACTCGAGATCTCAAGTCAGATATAAGAAACTTACTAAATATTAGTGTCACATAAAACTACACAATAATATTATGATTATAATTATAAATCTTATTATTATATTCGTCTGCAAATTTTCCTAACCTGGTTCAATCATTGATATCCACACATGCGGTATAACAATAATATTTGACAATATTCACATTTTCCTAAAAAAATTACTAGTTCATTTGGCATATACATACACGATATACTAATTGTCTAATTCCTTAGTTATTTAACCATCTTAATTGATGAGTATGCAATAAGATTTTCTCTTGATTTATTATCTACTCATTTTTTTTTTAACAAAACATTAATTTAATTATTTATATAAAAAATCATATATGATTGGACAAGATTTTAATGTAAATCGGAGACAAGAAATATATGAAATATCTGAATTTATTTTGTTATCAATAAATAAAAGAATAAAAAAAGTTTTTAAAAAATTTGAAGAATTACGAAACCAGCGAGGCCACGTGAGGTAGAAAAGACACTGGGTCCCTCTAATTTGTCATTGCCACCTTTCAATCAGCTTATTGCCAGCTGTCATTGATGACATTTTTGACCTTCCATGTTTCTTGTTCTCACCAAATTCAAATAAAACTTTATCATTTCTAATTAATTTCTCTTTCTATATTATATATATATATATATATATATATATTGACGATGTCAAAACTTTTTAAAACCTTTACAAATCAATTTTGTGAGATTAATTTTTATTTAAGTTATCGA